>NC_086447.1:377191024-377228524 GCF_028390025.1 Pseudophryne corroboree | reverse complement strand
TATAAATAATATTTGTGCCTCCCAAAAAAAAAAAAAAAGTACCTAATCCCTTCTAATATAAATAGATATGCTATTCCTAAAAAAAAAAACACCAAAAAAAACATGTTAAAATTTTTTTTTATTGTTTTCACCCTCCAAAGTGTGGCGGATTGAAAATGACGAATTTGCTGTCTAAAAGCACTGCTGTCGAATTTCCAAACTTGAATTGAATATGCTTTGGTCGAATTGCAGCACTTGTATCATTGCAGAAAAGTCGAATTTGCAAAAATTCGAAATTCAAAAAGTCGAATTTTGAAAGTCCGTTTTTTGGTCGGAAAGCACTGAATTGCATAGGCGAATTTTTTTTTTGGGGCGAAAATGACCCGAAATTCGACAATTTCGGGAATTCGACCGCAATTGCATATACCCCTGTGACTGTAGAGCAATTTAATCATGCTTGGGATAGGCATATGAATATCCTTACAAAGAATTAAGGTTCAAAAAGGGTTGAGATTACCTAAAGGATAAAAAAAAAAAGGGGCAGACTAGATAGGCCAAGTGGTTCTTATCTGCCGTCAAATTCTATGTTACTTGCCAGTCTGCATTCCACCACTGACTTCCAATTTGTGTTCCACACACATGATTTTCAGTGTGTTTTCCACCGTCGGCCATTATGTGTTCCACCCATGTGAGTAATCTGCCATATGCTCTGTGCATACTCTGACACAACGCCAGTAAGCCCCATAATAATATATACACGCATGCATCCATGGCCCATCAAGGTGGTTCAGTCTATACCAAAAACATTAGCATTACTGACTTTTAAAGGTGTATATACTTAATATCGGTTTATAGTAAAATTACAGGCAAAACTGCTTGGATCGCCCCCAATAAAAGTCCCACTTTCCATACTAGTGAAACAGTTCTATAAAAAGTGCATCATTAGTATACATATACCTAAAATACATATATGAAACCAAGGTGGGGGATATGAAAAAAAGACCTTTCCCACCAAAAATACAACAACAAAAAATAGAATAAATTAAAACAGAAATTATTGGAAGAATTATTAGCGTGTAAGGATCCCGGTTGGTTTCAATGTAATAAAAACATTTTAGTTGATTGGACAGTGTTAGTCCCACTGGACTAAATGAACAATCTATCTATCCAGTGGGCTTCTGTTTGTAGCAACATCTTACCTCTGTCACCACCCCGTAGAGGTTTTGCTTTGTGATTAATAATCATATACTTGAAGCTTGCACAATTTTGTTGATCGTATAATACAGGCCACGGTGGTGAGGATGTCTAGTTATGTGAAGGACACGACACGTTTTTGTGTGATGCATGACTGGTATATTAATGTTGACTCTACATCTGACCTGGAGGTCATTGTTAATGGCCAATTGCCATAGGGTGGTATTTTAATTTGTTTAGAAATAGGGATGGATTCTTCCTCCTGTAGTTGCTGAGCAGTACATTTCTACAATGATATATTGCATTGGGAGTTTTACTTTAGTATCACCCCAAATAATATTTGTGTTTGTTATAAGCACTACAGAAATAAATAGAATATGTATTGACTCCAAGTTGGACTTCACAGTGGCTGAGTGGATTTAGGTGTTCTTGAATGAAATCTAATTTATATGAGGGGATGTGTCTCTAAAGTGAACACATGGTACATATAAGCTTAGGAGTAGCAGCAGCAGCCTGTCACCAGAGTAAACAAGTTTTACTGGTCACTTGTGTAATGGCTGATTTAGGAACACTGTGCAGGTCCATGAATTAGTGGTGGTCATAAAAACATCAGGATCAGAGTGATATTGTATTTTAGTAACCCATGAGACTGCAGAAAGTGCAGATTCACTTACCCATTTATACAGTAACCTATATTGAACTCCTGGGAAAAGAGTAGAAGAGCAGACTGGGAACATGACAAGCACACGTTTCATGTGGATAATTTCCCATACTCTGTTTTAGTGGTGTCCTGTTAGCTGCAGTACACTTGGTTTTTACACTGTTGTCACTCAGTAATTTCTTTTACGAACAACAGGACTTTGTTTTGCATACATATGTGTCCTCAGACACAATTGCTGTAGTAGCGGCAAACATCCCTTGATGTCTTTTTCGCTCGAATGTACGTCTTAGTAGCAATGCAAAGTGTTCACGAAACTGCACTGATTTAATATGCAATATTTTTATAACTGTGTGCGACGGAGTCTGGGTCTGCATATGAAGTGCTGTGATACACCATGCTGCACTTTTTTTCACGACAAGTTCTGTTTTGCTTCGCATACAGATTCAGACTCTGTCGTGCACAGATGTAAAAGTGTCACTTTACAAAAGTAATCAGAACAGTCTGTTGAAGCTGATTTGTCAAAGGCATGTTGGAGGCCTTATCATCTGGGACGCGGTAAATCTGGGTCTGCACTTCATCCTGCAGTACCTGGATTCGCCAGGAGTCTATGCGAGGGTCCTGTTTGTGGGCTTCATCTCTGCATTCAATACCATCATCCTTGGACTGCTGCAATCGAAGATGCACTGCTTAGGTGTCCCCGAAACGCTATGCTCCTGGGTGGTGAACTTCTTAACGGATAGAGAACAGCGAGTCAGGATGGGGAAATTTTATGTCTGGGGTTAGGACTACTAGTACGGGTGCACCCCAGGGGTGTGTTCTTTCTCCCTTCCTCTTCTCTCTACACCAACGACTGCTCTTCCACAAACACATCTGTGAAACTTCTTAAATTTGCGGATGACACCTTACTAATTGGTCTCATTACGGATGGGGAGGAGTCTGCTTACAGGAAGGAGGTTGAGAGGCTAGTCACCTGGTGTGGTTGACTTCAGGAAACACCCCCTTACACTCTCCCCACTAACAATTGCGGACAATACGGTAACGGTGGTAGGATCCTTCAGATTTCTAGGTTCCACAATAGCTAAGGATCTGAGGTGGAAGACTAACATCAATGGCATTGTGGGAAAAGCCCAGCAGAGGTTGTACTTCTTACGACAACTTAGGAAGTTCAAACTGCCGCAGGAACTTCTGATCCTCTTTTACTGGGCAATTATTCAATCTGTTCTCTGCGCCTCGATAATAGTCTGGTTTGGCTTGGCCCAACCCATGACCGTAACAGACTACAGCAAATCGTAAAGGTAGTGGAAAAAATCATAGGGACAAACCTCCCAGCAATTGAGGATATCTATCGGTCAAGGGTCACGAAGCGGGCGGGAAAGATCATTGACGACCACTCCCACCCCGCTCACGTCCTGTTCCGTCGGCTGCCATCTGGCAGACGGTACAGCTTGAGGCAGGCGAGAACTGCTAGACACGGGAACAATTTCTTCCCCCAAGCAGCTATCTTGGTTAATTTGATAACTGCCTAGCCCATTTCATGTCATAAACGTAACATGTACTCAAGTACACGTCATGCTTCTCTTCCCTATGTTATGTCATGTGTTGTATCTTGTCTGAGAGCTGTGGTCATCGGAAACTAATTCCTTGTGTATTATGTACTGATATACTTGGCAATAAACTGATTCTGATTCTATCATTAGGCAGGGAATGCCAACAGCAGACATTTCATATGGAATAGTACAGGTTCTCTTGTTATATATTTATTAAATTAGGCATTTAGCCAGTTTTATCAACTGGTTTTGACTTGTCAATGTTGCATCACTACAGATGTGTTCTCATACATCTTTCCTCAATACGTCACAAAGTGGGAGATGCCTGGCGTGAATGAGCTGACAGGTCCCGTGCAACTCCGTTAGTGTTGGGCATCTTTTTTTGCCGAAAAATGCATCTTATTTGCATCATTAAGACGCACAAGCAGACTCTGCTGATTAAAATGATATGCAGCATGCCTATATTGTGTGCAACTGTATCTGCATAATAAATGGTACGTAGCATTTCGTATGCAGATACATTCGCAGTCGCACAAAGAATATAGGCATGCTGCATATAATTTTATTCACCAAAAGCTGCTTGTACATCCTATTTGCATCGTTTTGCAAACAAGACTCATGTTAATGGAAAAAGTTGCACAAAAAGATGCTCTGCACTATCATTAAAAGAAAGACTGTTTAACATGCTGGGGAGCTAGTTGTAAGTGGACACATCTGTACCATTAAATGATCCATGGCCAACTAGAAAGGGAAAGCACACATTAAAAAGAGGAAGAACCCTAAAAAAAGCTTTAACATCACAAACTGTAAATGAGTGATTGTTAATGAATGTTAGAACACTTTGATCTGTCACCACAGATGTTTCACCAGATTATATATTAAGTGTCTTTATTTGAAATTCTAGACACTTAAGGGTAATTATTCTGGTTTTCAAAGACAAATGTGTTTTTGTTATACTGGTTTTATATATTGCACTATTTTTGTTTGTGAGAAAACTTAAGGCATCGATGAGTAAGGATGTCCCAACACCAAACAGGTAACCATTCTTCTAAGTAAAATTAGTTCCTACAGACATGTTTGGTTACAGAGGTTTAACAGCATGATCAGAAGTAAAATATATGGAATGATCTGCTAATTGGATGACTGCTGATTTATTTTTTTAACAGAGTAAGGAGCAGCTGCTTCAAGCCGACCTGCAATTTCCTGTGTCTCAGCTTGCTACAAAGGTACGTCTCATTCTAGTTGACTTGAATCCATTTTTCTGAACTATTAATTTTCCATTTCATATAAAAACAGCAGCAAGTAGCACGCTTTCACCTTTTATTTTCTTATTCTGTGTCTCATGGTATGACACCTAGAATAACTAATGATGGATCTTGTTTTTTGTCACATAAATGATGCGATTACACCATCCCCTACGTAGATTCCATTAATCTTTAGCATTCCAGCATTCCAGTGCCATCACTATGTAGTGGGCAGAGTAAATACCACGTGGTCAGGCTCACTATAGTGTGATTGCAGCATTTCAGTGCAATGTCTGTGTAGTGGATGCAGTCAATATACCGTCTGTCGGGATCCAGGCATTCAGGAGACCAACGCAGGAATCCCGATAGACGGTGAAATACCTACGCCCGGAATCCCAGCAAACACAGGGTATTCCCACTTGGTTGTTGGATTCACGCCACCAACTGAGTGGGAATAGAACCTGTGGCAAGTTAAGCTAGCCACAGGGCCCAATGTGTGTGAGTGTAGCGTGCCCCCGAGGGGACTCGCTGCTGCAGTTCTGGCAGATGGGCATCCCGTCTGCTGGGATATCATATGTATCCCCTATGTAGTGGGCAAGGTAAGTACCGCATGGTCAGGCTCCCTATAGTGTGATTGCAGCATTTTAGTAAACAATGTGCCTTTTTCTCATTCTATTTAGCTTTCCCTATTTGTCTTTCAAAGATAATTAAATTCAGGATGAAGGATTAATCATAGTTATAATTGTGAGTTTTCACAAAAACCGTTGTAGTTCTTTGCCCTGAACACATTTAGATATTATAGAGGGCCTAATTCAAACCTGATCACAGTAGCAAAATTGTTCTCTAATTGTCAAAACCTTGGGGTAAATTTACTAAGGTGGGAGATTTTTAGAACTGGTGATGTTGCCCATGGCAACCAATCAGATTCTACTTACCATTTATCTAGCTACTTCTAGCAGATAATAGATATAATCTGATTGGTTGCTATGGGCAACATCACCAGTTCTAAAAATCTCCCACCTTCGTAAATTTACCCCCATGTTGCACTGCAGGTGGGGCAGATATATGGTGGCCAATCCCGGGATCGCGGGATCCCGGGATTTAGAGTCAAAAACGTCCAGAATTGGAAGCTCAGCGTTGAGCGTCCACAGAACGCCCAGACGCTACCCGGCTTCCTTCTTCTGGCTCCCCAGCGCAGCATGAGAGGTCACGCTGCGCCATCACATGCCTCTGGGAGCCGCCAGGAGAGAGCGGAGGATGTTCCCCACCCGCCTGCCCCTGGTATATGGTGAGTTATGTGGGCGGGGCGAGGGGGCGGCCACATAGTTAAAAGCGGATTGGCCATTTTTCAATCCCGATACCCGGGATTGAAAAAATGGCCGGGATTGGCTTCCCTAGGCAGATATAACATGTGCAGAGAGAGTTAGATTTGGGTGGATTATATTGTTTCTGTGCTGGGTAAATACTGGCTGCTTTATTTTTACACTGCAATTTAGATTTCAGTTTAAACACACCCCATCCAAATCTAATCCTCTCTGCACATGTTATATTTGCCCCACCTGCAGTGCACATAAAACCATGTGCATTAGAGAACAATTTTGCTGCTGCGATCATGTCTGAATTAGGCCCAGAGTCAAGCAGTGCCAATGTTTGCGTAATTTGGTGATTGATTTTTTTTTATTTTTATTTTTATTTTGCCATTGCTAATGCGCCTTAATACTTGAAAAGTCATGTGGCACATGCGTCCTGTGCGGGATCGATTGAGCCACTTGGGAACGGGGATTAAACTAGCTGTGGGTTTACCAATTAATAAGCCTTTTCCCTGCGTGGAAACCCAGTGATTACGCATAAACAGTGGAATCTAATGGGTTTCCCAGTGTGTCAAAATGCAGAATCTGCATTTTAAAAATCCTGTCTCTGGTGGTGTAATTAACTGTCGGATATACCCTGTGGCTAATTTAATTTCCCCCCTTGGACCCTTGAATGCATTGAGCATTTCTGGGCAGAGACTGAGAGGTGGCTGTTCAGTCACACAAAGAGCTTACATCTTATGGGCGTGTTATTGGAGGGTTGCGGGTGTGCTTCAGGAGTGGTTTCATAGCTAGATACTTAAGGGTCTATTTACTAAGCCTTTTATGGAGGTTAAGTGGACAGAGATAAAATACCAGCCAATCAGCTACTAACTGTCATTTCTCAAACACAGCCTGTGGTATGGCAGTTAGGATCTGGTTGGATGGTACTTTATCTCCGTCGACTTTATCTCCATCCAAGGCTTAATAAATAGACCCCTTAATCATGTGAATTGGAGACCATACTCTGACACAGATTCTGCACCCAGCATGGGGCTGGTGCAAGTCCTGATGGGGCTTCTGTTGGTTGCGATTGTAGCTATTTATACCAGTGGCGTGCGGTGAGGTCAGTGGCTGGTGAGGCACTGCAACCATAATGTCCACCGAGTCGTGTTGATGACCACTACCGCCGCCGAGCCAATGCCCCCTACCACGCCCAAGCCTGCTACCGCCACTCTCTTTGCTTGCGCCAAAGGCACACGTGTTCCTGGAAAAGTGGGCATGGTCTTGCAATGAGGGTGTTGCCTAACAACAAGGGGCATGGCCTCAATGGTAATGCTGTATCCGTATGACCAGGAGAGGGTAATGCCTTGGAAAGGCAGAGGGTGACAGGAGGGACTGAAGTACTAAGTGGTGTGCCGCAAGGCTCAGTATTAGTACCGCTATTGTTCAATATTTTCATTAACGACCTAACAGAAGGTCTAGAGAGCATGGTGTCAATTTTTGCAGATGATACCAAATTGTGTAAAGTTATAAATGCGGAGGGGGATGCTGAGTCGCTTCAGAAGGCCTTACAGTAGTTAAATTAGAAGCTTGGGCAGCGAAATGGAGAATGCGCTTCAATACAGACAAGTGTAAGGTAATGCACTGTGGTAACAAGAACAAAAATAACACCTACCTACTAAATGGGGTAAAATTAGGGGATTCTGTATTGTAAAAGGACTTAGGTGTCCTCATAGATAGCAAACTAAGCAGCAGTACCCAAAGTAGGACTGCAGCAAAGAAGGCTAATAAGATATTAGCATGCATAAAACGGGGAATTGATGCTAGGGACGAGAGTATTATACTCCCGTTATATAAATTACTTGTGAGGCCACACCTTGAATACTGTGTACAATTCTGGGCACCTTACTACAAAAAGGATATCCTGGAGCTAGAAAAGGTTCAAAGGCGGGCAACCAAACTAATTGAGGGTATGGAGACGTTGGAATACGAGGAAAGGCTTGCAAGACTAGGCATGTTTACACTGGAAAAGAGGAGATTAAGAGGGGACATGATCAACATTTACAAATATATAAGGGGACAATTTACAGATCTTGCGCAGGACCTGTTTTTGGTTAGATCAACACAGAGAACTCGTGGACACTCACTCAGGTTAGAGGAGTGGAGATTCCGCACAATACGGCGTAAAGGCTTTTTTACGGTAAGGACGATACGCGTTTGGAATTCCTGCCTGAGGGAGTTGTAATGGCCGACTCAGTCAACACCTTTAAGAATGGGTTAGATAAATTCCTAATGGATAAGGATATCCAGGGTTACGGGGCATAGTCACGCACTATGGTTATTATAAAAAAGAGGGGTAAAACGTAACGGCAGTCATCAACTTCAGTCAAAATTTTATACAAAATAATCGTGCATAGAAGACCACAAATAGGTTGAACTCGATGGACAATTGTCTTTTTTCAACCTTAGATACTATGTTACTATGTTGGAGATGGTGATGGGGAGACAGTGATGCAGGGGAGATGCAGTGGGTGACAGGGAGAGGATGATGGAGAGAGGGTGTGGGTGACATGGAAAGGATGACATCAGAGAGAGGATGACAGGAAGAGGGTAACACCAGGGAGAGTTTGACAGCAGTGGGTGACAGGGGGATGGTGATACCAGCGAGCTGTTGACAGGAAGAGGGTGATGCCAGGGAGAGGGTGACAGCAGTCGATGCCAACTGTACTCTGTTGGCAGTATAGCATAGAATATAAGCGTACAGCCCTGTCCCCAGTGAGCTTAGGTCATGTCAAATTGAAGTACCTGCGACTCTTCCCCGCAAACCCCAGTCAGCCACCGCTGCAACCGGTAACAGAGAGAGGAAATCACAAAACTGCTCCTTGTTGCGGGGCTGCTCGTCATTTAGCGCTTCCTAGCTCCACCTGTACAGGGCCGCAGACTGCTGGGGTTACTGCTCTGTTATCAGAGCTCCAGGTGTGGCTGGGAGCAGGGCTGGTGCATGGTGACACTGCACCCTAGGCTACATTTTAGCCTACCACCCATCCTCCCTCAAAATATATACCCCAACCCCTATATATGTTTCTCTGACGTCCTAGTGGATGCTGGGAACTCCGTAAGGACCATGGGGAATAGACTGGCTCCGCAGGAGACTGGGCACTCTTAAAAGGAAGATTAGGTACTATATCTGGTGTGCACTGGCTCCTCCCTCTATGCCCCTCCTCCAGACATCAGTTAGAATCTGTGCCCGGCCAGAGCTGGATGCACTTAGTGGGCTCTCCTGAGCTCACTAGAAAAGAAAGTATTTGTTAGGTTTTATATTTTCAGTGAGATCTGCTGGCAACAGACTCACTGCTACGAGGGACTGAGGGGAGAGAAGCAAACCTACCTGCTTGCAGCTAGCTTGTGCTTCTAAGGCTACTGGACACCATTAGCTCCAGAGGGATTGAACACAGGGCCCGACCTCGATCGTCCGTTCCCGGAGCCGCGCCGCCGACCCCCTTGCAGAGCCAGAAGACGGAAGATAAAGATGAAAAACGGCGGCTGCTGTGCGCCATTGCTCCCATAGCACACCACATACTCCGGTCACTGTTGGGTGCTGGGGGGGGGGGGGGGGGGGCCCTGGGCTGCAATTAGTTTACCTTTTGGCACAAATAGCACATAATACAGTGTATAACACTGTATATGTGCAAAAACCCCCGCCATTAACATTATAAAAAGCGGGAGAAGCCCGCCGCTGAAGGGGCGGGGCTATCTTCCTCAGCACAGTCAGCACCATTTTCTCTTCACAGCTCCGCTGGAAGGACTCTCCCCAGGCTCTCCCCTGCAGTATCCAGTACAACAAGGGTAAAAAAGAGAGGGGGGGCACATAAATTTAGGCGCAAATTGGTCTTAATAAGCAGCTATTGGGAAAAATCACTCAGTATAGTGATAATCCCTGTGTTATATAGCGCTGTGGTGTGTGCTGGCATACTCTCTCTCTGTCTCCCCAAAGGACTTTGTGGGGTCCTGTCCTCAGTCAGAGCATTCCCTGTGTGTGTCGGTACGGCTGTGTCGACATGTTTGATGTGGAGGGCTACGTGGAGGTCGGAGCAGGAGCCGATAAGTGTGATGTCGCCCCCTACGGGGCCGACACCGGAGTGGATGGATATGTGGAAGGTATTAACTCTTTACATAAAAGGTTTGATGACGTAACAGCCTTGGGACAGCCGGCATCTCAGCCCGCGCCTGCCCAGGCGTCTCAGAGGCCATCAGGGGCTCAAAAACGCCCGCTAGCTCAGATGGCAGACACAGATGTCGACACGGAGTCTGACTCCAGTGTAGACGAGGACGAGACAAATGTACAGTCCACAAGGGCCATCCGATGCATGATTACGGCAATTAAAAATGTGTTGCACATTTCTGACATTAACCCGGTTACCACTAAAAAGGGTATTATGTTTGGGGAGAAAAAGCAGCTAGTGACTTTTCCCCCATCTGATGAATTAAATGAATTGTGTGAAGAAGCGTGGTGTGATTTCTAAGAGGTTACTGATGGCGTACCCTTTCCCGCCAACGGATAGGTTACGCTGGGAGACATCCCCTAGGGTGGACAAGGCGCTCACACGATTATCTAAAAGGGTGGCACTGCCGTCTCAGGATACGGCCGCCCTAAAGGAGCCTGCAGATAGAAAGCAGGAGGCTATCCTGAAGTCTGTATATACACACTCAGGTACTATACTGAGACCTGCTATTGCTTCAGCATGGATGTGTAGTGCTGCAGCAGCATGGTCTGATACCCTGTCAGACAACATTGATACCCTCGACAGGGATGCTATTTTGCTAACCATAGAGCATATAAAGGACGTTGTCTTGTATATGAGGGATGCACAGAGGGACATTTGCCGGCTGGCATCTAGAATTAATGCAATGTCCATTTCTGCCAGGAGAGTATTATGGACTCGGCAGTGGACAGGTGATGCTGATTCTAAAAAGCACATGGAGGTTTTGCCTTATAAGGGTGAGGAATTGTTTGGGGACGGTCTCTCGGACCTCGTATCCACAGCAACAGCTGGGAAGTCGACTTTTTTACCTCAGGTTTCCTCACAGCCTAAGAAAGCACCGTATTTTCAAGTACAGTCCTTTCGGCCTCAGAAAGGCAAGCGGGTCAGAGGCGCATCCTTTCTGCCCAGAGGCAGGGGTAGAGGGAAAAAGCTGCACCAGACAGCCAGTTCCCAGGAACAAAAATCCTCCCCTGCTTCCACTAAGTCCACCGCATGACGCTGGGGCTCCACAGGTGGAGCCAGGTGCGGTGGGGGCGCGTCTCCGGAACTTCAGCGACCAGTGGGTTCGCTCACAGGTGGATCTCTGGGTTCTATAAGTGGTATCTCAGGGATACATGCTGGAGTTCGAGGCGACTCCCCCTCGCCGTTACCTCAAATCAGCCTTGCCAGCGGCTCCCAGGGAAAGGGAGGTAGTGCTGGCGGCTATTCACAAGCTGTACCTTCAGCAGGTGATAATCAAGGTTCCCCTCCTTCAACAGGGACGGGGTTACTATTCCACAATGTTTGTGGTACCGAAACCAGACGGTTCGGTGAGACCCATTCTAAATTTGAAATCCTTGAACACTTATGTAAGGAAGTTCAAGTTCAAAATGGAATCGCTCAGGGCGGTTATTGCAAGCCTGGAAGAGGGGGATTTTATGGTGTCGCTGGACATCAAGGACGCTTATCTGCATGTCCCCATTTACCCACCTCACCAGGAGTACCTCAGGTTTTTGGTACAGGACTGTCATAACCAATTCCAGACGTTGCCGTTTGGTCTGTCCACGGCACCGAGGGTATTTACCAAGGTAATGGCCGAAATGATGATACTCCTTCGGAAGAAGGGAGTTATAATTATCCCGTACTTGGACGATCTCCTTATAAAGGCGAGGTCCAAGGAGCAGTTGTTAGTCAACGTAGCACTATCTCGAGAAGTGCTGCAACAGCACCGCTGGATTCTGAATATCCCAAAGTCGCAGCTGATTCCTGCGACGCGTCTGCTGTTCTTGGGCATGATTCTGGACACAGAACAGAAGAAGGTGTTTCTCCCGGTGGAGAAGGCCCAGGAATTGTCATCTCTGGTCAGGGACCTCCTGAAACCAAAACAGGTGTCGGTGCATCACTGCACGCGAGTCCTGGGAAAGATGGTAGCTTCTTACGAAGCAATTCCCTTCGGCAGGTTCCATGCAAGGATCTTTCAGTGGGATCTGTTAGACAAGTGGTCCGGATCGCATCTTCAGATGCATCGGCTGATCACCCTGTCCCCGAGGGCCAGGGTGTCTCTGCTGTGGTGGCTGCAGAAGGCTCATCTTCTCGAGGGCCGCAGATTCGGCATACAGGACTGGGTCTTGGTGACCACAGATGCAAGCCTCCGAGGTTGGGGGGCAGTCACTCAGGGAAGGAACTTCCAAGGACTGTGGTCAAGTCAGGAGACTTCCCTTCACATAAATATTCTGGAACTAAGGGCCATTTACAACGCCCTGAGTCAAGCAGAACCCCTGCTTCAAAACCAACCGGTGCTGATTGTCAGACAACATCACGGCGGTCGCCCATGTAAACAGACAGGGCGGCACAAGAAGCAGGATGGCGATGGCAGAAGCCACAAGGATTCTCCGATGGGCAGAGAATCACGTGCTAGCACTGTCAGCAGTGTTCATTCCGGGAGTGGACAACTGGGAAGCAGACTTCCTCAGCAGGCACGACCTCCACCCGGGAGAGTGGGGACTTCATCCAGAAGTCTTCATTCTGATTGTAAATCGTTGGGAACGACCACAGGTAGACATGATGGCGTCCCGTCTCAACAAAAAGCTAGAAAAATATTGCGCCAGGTCAAGGGACACTCAGGCGATAGCTGTGGACGCACTAGTGACACCGTGGGTGTACCTGTCGGTTTATGTGTTCCCTCCTCTTCCTCTCATACCCAAGGTACTGAGGATTGTAAGAAAGAGAGGAGTAAGAACTATACTCATCGTTCCGGATTGGACAAGAAGAAATTGGTACCCAGAACTACAAGAAATGATCTCAGAGGACCCATGGCCTCTGCCTCTCAGACAGGACCTGTTACAACAGGGGCCCTGTCTGTTCCAAGACTTACCGCGGCTGCGTTTGACGGCATGGCGGTTGAACGCCGGATCCTAACGGAAAAGGGCATTCCAGATGAAGTGATTCCTACGCTGATAAAGGCTAGGAAAGACGTGACAGCACAACATTATCACCGTATATGGCGAAAATATGTTGCTTGGTCTGAGGCCAGGAAGGCCCCTACGGAAGAATTCCAGCTGGGTCGATTCCTGCACTTCCTACAGTCAGGAGTGACAATGGGCCTAAAATTAGGATCCATAAAGGTCCAGATTTCGGCCCTATCCCTTTTTCTCTCAAAAAGAACTGGCTTCACTGCCTGAAGTTCAGACGTTTGTTAAGGGAGTGCTGCATATTCAGCCCCCTTTTGTGCCTCCAGTGGCACCTTGGGATCTTAACGTTGTGTTGGATTTCCTGAAATCCCACTGGTATGAGCCACTTAAGACCGTGGAGCTAAAATATCTCACGTGGAAAGTGGTCATGCTATTGGCCTTAGCTTCGGCTAGGCGTGTGTCAGAATTGGCGGCTTTGTCATGTAAAAGCCCTTATCTGATCTTCCATATGGACAGGGCAGAATTGAGGACTCGTCCCCAATTTCTCCCTAAGGTGGTATCAGCGTTTCATTTGAACCAACCTATTGTGGTGCCTGCGGCTACTAGGGACTTGGAGGACTTCAAGTTACTAGATGAGTCAGGGCTTTGAAAATATATATAGCCAGGACGGCTGGAGTCAGGAAAACTCACTCGCTGTTTATCCTGCATGCGCCCAACAAGCTGGGTGCTCCTGCTTCAAAGCAAACTATTGCGCGCTAGATCTGTAGCACGATTCAGCAAGCTCATTCTGCGGCAGGATTGCCGCATCCTAAATCAGTAAAAGCCCATTCCACAAGGAAGGTGGGCTCTTCTTGGGCGGCTGCCCGAGGGGTCTCGGCTTTACAGCTTTGCCGAGCGGCTACTTGGTCGGGTTCAAACACATTTGCTAAGTTCTACAAGTTTGATACCCTGGCTGAGGAGGACCTTGCCTTTGCTCATTCGGTGCTGCAGAGTCATCCGCACTCTTCCGCCTGTTTGGGAGCTTTTGTATAATCCCCATGGTCCTTACGGAGTTCCCAGCATCCACTACGGACTACGAGAAATAGAATTACCGGTGAGTAAATTCTTATATATATATATATATATATATATATATAAAACATCTACCCACCCCAGATACTTACCTTTGATTGTGGATAGGTTGCCGTCTCTATTCCCTGGTTCACCCCACAGAGCTGGATGGGCAGGAATCAGATCTTCCCAACTAGAGCAGTGAGTGGGCGGAGCCTCAGGAGTGGACGGAGAAAGGACATATAGATGCAGGCGATTGGTGGCTGGTCCCGGGGAAGGGAGCAGCCATGCACAGGTAGGGTAGGGGCAGGCATCGGGCACTGCTGCTGCTGGCTGTGCTGCAGCAGACATGTCAGATTGTGACCTGTCTGCATTCACAGCCAGACAGCAGCTGAAAGGGGTGGGGGCAGCGGCTGCAGCTTACAGCATCCAGCGCCACCGCACATATTTAGTAAAATAAGGGGGGGGGGGGTGCCTATGTAAATAATAATCACATAAATTCCTAGACTATGGAGGGGCACGTGTCTCAGTGCTCCCTCAGACTCCACCACTGCCACTGGCCAGTCACATCTGCCTGTGACAGGGGCGTGCTTTCATATGGCCTGAAAGCACGCCCCCTCCAAAGCGGCACTGCTGTTAGGTGCCGCTTCTGCTGCTTTTTCTAATGAGCTTTTACTGCCCCCCCGCTTCCGGCCCTTTATACTGACAGCGGGAGGCACAGAGAGTGGTGCCTCCAACACACATTTAAAACCGTTTTAACACACAAAAAAATGATTAAAATAATAACAATGCTAAAGCAGTTACTTATGGCACAGAACATGTGTCATAAGTATCTTTTGTATTATTTTAATCATTAATGACAGGGGAGGCACTGCCTCCCTTGACTGCATGTCCCTGGTTTATACTAGCATTAGCATAAAGTCACAGACACGACTATGACAAAAGTATCAAGTCTTACTAAGATACTGTGGAACAACAGACCCAAGACTCATAATTCACTTGCAATAAGCCACAGTCCTCTACATAATTTAGGACAATGACAGTCGGTCAAAATTACTGTTTTGGTTGTTTAGTGTGGTGGTTTATCCTTCTCATAAGCCTGTAACAGTGTGTTCCAGGATTACATTTGCACATCTATGTAGTTTGTTTTAGCATGCTGTAATCTTATTGTTTTTGATCACTTTGTATTTTGCAGTACCTTATTTTATAATCTTGCCTTCATTGTTTTCTGTAAACAATATACTGTAATGCCTTCCCCCCCTGCAATGTGGCAGATCTGGTCATGGAGCTTTTTCCTTTCTATAAATATTCTGGGTTTTAAAAAAATTTGTTATGGTGTTCGTGCTTCCCCCTTATTATGGTTCTAAAGGTCTTTTTTTTTTCTTGCAGCATCATAATAACTTGTATTTCTTTTATGGATCGTTCATAATGATTTCATGTTAGTTTAAGCCTACCAATTCCAATTGCAGATCCTAAAGTGAACAGTACAGACTAACTCCTACACTACACATTCACAGGTCTTCTTTGTGTGCACAATCAGTGCAACAGCAAGTACCTACAGTACAGAATATCTTACATGGCAGCCAATTGTACCAATAAGCAGCTCAGCTAAAATTAGTGGAATGAACAAAAAGTATAACTATTCTAAAACCGTAAACAAACCTATGCACTTGTAACCATACATGAAAGTTCTGGTACTTGTTACCTTGTATGAAAATAGTTTTTATGACACACTCTACCATTACTTGGAAAAGGTACTGTAAATGAAGGTTCATGACCCTAATCATAAGGAACTCATTTGATTTCTGGAGTTGACGAGTGAACTCCAGAGTTCTCCCCTGGGCTTTTTCATGCGTGCACCACCCAACTGCCATTCTGTTCCAATCTCCGTGATGGACAGCCAGTGATTGAGGCAGCAGGCACCAGTCATCATCAGATCTCTCCCAGTCACCGTCCGTCCCACTTCTCATCAAATCCCTCCCATTTAATTGTCCCACATCGCATTAATTCCCGGTAACACTTCCTTGCAGACAGTTAGAGAGTTAGAGTGCAGATGTGCTCTCCATATGTACCTCATATTGTTAAGCACTTTTCAGTGCTTAAAGTGCAAATATGTCATCAGTGCCACACTATATTTCAGTCCTCTCACAGATTTTCTTCTGCCTCTATCTTGGGGACACTTCTTAACTATTGAATGTAGTGGGGGTGGAGGAACTAGCACTTAATAGGTTAATTTTTTTTTGTTTATGTGCTTCTCCCCTCCAACTTCTTCCTATTAACCCCCCCCCCCCCCCCCAAAAAAAAAAAAAAAGTGCCGAAAGAGTAGGTCAGCACCAGGTTATCTAGTATTTTTTATTATTAATATTCCTTTTTCCAACTCATCCTCTCTACTTACCTTTAAATGCCAGCAGCCTGGTGGCCTCACCCTAGGGCTGCTTTGTAGCTCCATTGCAGGGCTCCAGGATGGAGGTGGGTGACCTTGGTGGCCTGAAAAAAGGTGGGTGTGATGGGGTCACCCTACTGTGCTGAGCGGCTGGAATTTGCAGTCATGCAGCAGAGGCCACTCTCAGGAACGGGTATGACTAGGTATGGACCCACTGCCAAGACACGCGCTGAGGTGGATGACCGATGGGGGGGCGGGGGGGGGGGGGGCAGCAGCATTGATCGTGGTCAGAGTGGATACACAGTGGGAGTCTGAGAGGGCGCCAGGCAGTGAAGGAAGCATTCAGGGCGCCAGGAGACACTGCCGGGACAGGAAGATAGAGAAGCTCCAGGAGAGTCTGGTGCTTTCTTTATGCAAACATAGCTGCCGGCCCTTATCGATGTCAACCGCCAGCAGGAAGTGCATTCAGACCAGACCACCCTGTCTAGTGAAAGGTGAGGTCGCTGGATCTACACCTACAGGCTTCTCTCACCCTGAGATATCCAGGGTTACACTTGGGTAAGGCTGACCATCAGGCAGCCCAAAGGAGATGCAGGAGGGGTATGTCGAACACTTGAAAGTAGGATCAGTGATTACTGCTGTGAAAGTCCTCTCCACCAATTCCTCTCAGGAACTTCACATAACTCAGACTTCAAGTATTTTTTCTATGTATGTATGTATGCTGCGTAATACTCCATATAATAATATTGCCTTTGTGAAATTATCTCCTTATTTGTTTTTGTTTTTTTGTCTATTAAAATGTATGCAAAGGAATAGTTCCAAGACTAAACCTGGAAGAGGGAAATCTAACATCTGTTTTGTACATGTTATCAAGCTAAATTACATAGTTGTGACCTGAAGGCTCGCTGTGCTGCCTTCAAGGACACTTATGAGCTGTGACTGGTTGCCGAGTTTCTGGATTGCTCTGGGAAAGAACTTGTTTGCCCTGGGTCTGTGGCTGTATTGATAGCTTCAATTATGCAAGAGGAATAGTCACATTTTATGTCCAGCAAGAGAGCAGATACCCAGATAGTTTCATCTAGGATGGACCACACAGAGGTGTTTTCATGTAGGTCCAGGACCATTATTTCCTTAATTTTCACAATCTGATTTGTTGGCTGAACCAGGGCTAAATTCTAATAAGAAATTTCAGTTCCCAGGCAGATTGCCTTCAATTTATCTGATACCTAACAGCAAAATAACCTATAGAGACCAGGTGCAGAGAGTGGATGTTCCTGTAATTTGTTTTTCCAAAGGCCACTGTTCTCTCTATTCTTGATGGTTCCTCCTTAACCGCTTGCCTGGCATGGTCGCATCGTTTGCAACCACACCAGGCAGTGCGTTATCTGATCTGGTCGCAAATGATGAGAAGATAATCTTCCTGCAGCCACCACTCACTGAAAGACATCCTGGCCCCTCTGCCTTCCTGCACCCTCCTCCAGTGTCTGCTGTGCTGCCGATCACTGCTGATTGGTCAGCATGGCAGAACCCCTCACCCCCCCCCCCCCCTCCATCTGGTAGCTGAACAGAGGAGCAGCCTTCCAGAAATTGTAAAGCGGCTGGGGAAATCAAAGTCAAAATGGTTTCCTATGTTCCGATGATGGTGGTCCGATGTTTGAAAAAACAATATTTCTCTGACGTCCTAGTGGATGCTGGGAACTCCGTAAGGACCATGGGGAATAGCGGCTCCGCAGGAGACTGGGCACAAAAGTAAAAGCTTTTAGGTCACCTGGTGTGCACTGGCTCCTCCCCCTATGACCCTCCTCCAAGCCTCAGTTAGATTTTTGTGCCCGGCCGAGAAGGGTGCATGCTAGGTAGCTCTCCAGAGCTGCTTAGAGTAAAAGTTTTAAATAGGTTTTTTATTTTCAGTGAGACCTGCTGGCAACAGGCTCACTGCATCGTGGGACTAAGGGGAGAAGAAGCGAACTCACCTGACTGCAAAGTGGATTGGGCTTCTTGGCTACTGGACATTAGCTCCAGAAGGACGATCACAGGTTCAGCCTGGATGGGTCCCGGAGCCGCGCCGCCGGCCCCCTTACAGAGCCAGAAGAGCGAAGAGGTCCGGAAAAATCGGCGGCAGAAGACGTTCCTGTCTTCAATAAGGTAGCGCACAGCACTGCAGCTGTGCGCCATTGCTCTCAGCACACTTCACACTCCGGTCACTGAGGGTGCAGGGCGCTGGGGGGGAGCGCCCTGAGACGCAATAAAACATGTTTAAACCTTATATGGCTAAAGAAATACATCACATATAGCTCCTGGGCTATATGGATGCATTTCACCCCTGCCAGTTTTCCTAAAAAAAGCGGGAGAAAAGGCCGCCGTGAAGGGGGCGGAGCCTATCTCCTCAGCACACAAGCGCCATTTTCCCTCACAGTTCCGCTGGAAGGAAGGCTCCCTGACTCTCCCCTGCAGTCCTGCTACAGAATCAGGGTAAAACAAGAGAGGGGGGGCACTAATTGGCAGAAAATACATATACAGCAGCTATAGAAGGGAGAAACACTTATATAAGGTTATCCCTGCATATATATAGCGCTCTGGTGTGTGCTGGCAAACTCTCCCTCTGTCTCCCCAAAGGGCTCGTGGGGTCCTGTCCTCTATCAGAGCATTCCCTGTGTGTGTGCTGTGTGTCGGTACGATTGTGTCGACATGTATGAGGAGGAAAATGATGTGGAGGCGGAGCAATTGCCTGTAATAGTGATGTCACCCCCTAGGGAGTCGACACCTGACTGGATGGTCGTATGGAAGGAATTACGTGACCGTGTCAGCACTTTGCAACATGAGACAGCCGGCAAATCAGTTAGTGCCTGTCCAGGCGTCTCAAACACCGTCAGGGGCTCTAAAGCGCCCGTTACCTCAGATGGTCGACACAGACCCAGACACGGATACTGACTCCAGTGTCGACGGTGACGAGACAAACGTAATGTCCAGTAGGGCCACACGTTACATGATCACGGCAATGAAGGAGGCTTTGAACATTTCTGATACTACAAGTACCACAAAAAAGGGTATTATGTGGGGTGTGAAAAAACTACCCATAGTTTTTCCTGAATCAGATGAATTAAATGAGGTGTGTGACAAAGCGTGGGTTTCCCCCGATAAAAAACTGCTGATTTCTAATAAATTATTGGCATTATACCCTTTCCCGCCAGAGGTTAGGGCGCGTTGGGAAACACCCCCTAGGGTAGATAAGGCGCTCACACGCTTATCAAAACAAGTGGCGTTACCGTCTCCTGATACGGCCGCCCTCAAGGAACCAGCTGATAGAAAGCTGGAAAATATCCTAAAAGGTATATACACACATACTGGTGTTATACTACGACCAGCAATCGCCTCAGCCTGGATGTGCAGTGCTGGAGTGGCTTGGTCGGATTCCCTGACTGAAAATATTGATACCCTGGATAGGGACAGTATATTATTGACTATAGAGCATTTAAAGGATGCATTACTATATATGCGAGATGCACAGAGGGATATTTGCACCCTGGCATCAAGAGTAAGTGCGTTGTCCATTTCTGCCAGAAGAAGTTTATGGACACGACAGTGGTCAGGTGATGCGGATTCAAAGCGGCATATGGAAGTTTTGCCGTATAAAGGGGAGGAGTTATTTGGGGTCGGTCTATCAGACCTGGTGGCCACGGCGACGGCTGGGAAATCCACCTTTTTACCCCAGGTCACCTCTCAGCAGAAAAAGACACCGTCTTTTCAAACTCAGTCCTTTCGTCCCCATAAGGGCAAGCGGGCAAAAGGCCACTCATTTCTGCCCCGGGGCAGAGGAAGGGGAAAAAGACTGCAGCAAGCAGCCTCTTCCCAGGATCAGAAGCCCTCCCCCGCTTCTGCCAAGTCTTCAGCATGACGCTGGGGCTTTACAAGCGGACTCAGGCACGGTGGGGGCCCGTCTCAAAAATTTCAACGCGCAGTGGGCTCACTCGCAAGTGGACCCCTGGATCCTGCAGGTAGTATCACAGGGGTACAAACTGGAATTTGAGACGTCTCCCCCTCGCCGGTTCCTGAAGTCTGCTCTACCAACGTCTCCCTCCGACAGGGAGGCAGTATTGGAAGCTATTCACAAGCTGTATTCCCAGCAGGTGATAATCAAGGTACCCCTCCTACAACAGGGAAAAGGGGTATTATTCCACGCTGTTTGTGGTACCGAAGCCGGACGGCTCGGTGAGACCGATTTTAAATCTGAAATCATTGAACACTTACATAAAAAGGTTCAAATTCAAGATGGAATCACTCAGAGCAGTGATAGCGAACCTGGAAGAAGGGGACTATATGGTGTCTCTGGACATCAAAGATGCTTATCTCCATGTCCCAATCTACCCTTCTCACCAAGGGTACCTCAGGTTTGTGGTACAGAACTGTCATTATCAGTTTCAGACGCTGCCGTTTGGGTTGTCCACGGCACCACGGGTCTTTACCAAGGTAATGGCCGAAATGATGATTCTTCTTCGAAGAAAAGGCGTCTTAATTATCCCTTACTTGGACGATCTCCTGATAAGGGCAAGGTCCAGGGAACAGTTAGAGGTCGGAGTAGCACTATCTCAGGTGGTGCTACGTCAGCACGGGTGGATTCTAAATATTCCAAAATCGCAGCTGATTCCAACAACACGTCTGCTGTTCCTAGGGATGATTCTGGACACAGTCTAGAAAAAGGTGTTTCTCCCGGAGGAGAAGGCCAGGGAGTTATCCGAGCTAGTCAGGAACCTCCTGAAACCAGGACAAGTGTCAGTGCATCAATGCACAAGGGTCCTGGGAAAGATGGTGGCTTCTTACGAAGCGATTCCATTCGGAAGATTCCATGCAAGAACGTTTCAGTGGGATCTGCTGGACAAATGGTCCGGATCGCATCTTCAGATGCATCAGCGGATAACCCTATCTCCAAGGACAAGGGTGTCTCTCCTGTGGTGGTTGCAGAGTGCTCATCTTCTAGAGGGCCGCAGATTCGGCATTCAGGACTGGATTCTGGTGACCACGGATGCCAGCCTGAGAGGCTGGGGAGCAGTCACACAGGGAAGAAACTTCCAGGGCTTGTGGTCAAGCATGGAAACGTCTCTTCACATAAATATCCTGGAACTAAGGGCAATTTACAATGCCCTAAGTCAAGCAAGGCCTCTGCTTCAGGGTCAGTCGGTTTTGATCCAATCGGACAACATCACGGCAGTCGCCCACGTAAACAGACAGGGCGGCACAAGAAGCAGGAGGGCATTCCGGGAGTGGACAACTGGGAAGCAGACTTCCTCAGCAGACACGACCTCCACCCGGGGGAGTGGGGACTTCACCCAGAAGTCTTCCACGTGATTGTAAACCGTTGGGAAAAACCAAAGGTGGACATGATGGCGTCTCGTCTCAACAAGAAACTAGACAGATATTGCGCCAGGTCAAGGGACCCTAAGGCAATAGCGGTGGACGCTCTGGTAACACCGTGGGTGTACCAGTCAGTGTATGTGTTCCCTCCTCTGCCTCTCATACCCAAAGTACTGAGAATCATAAGAAGGAGAGGAGTAACAACTATACTCGTGGCTCCGGATTGGCCAAGAAGGACTTGGTACCCGGAACTTCAAGAGATGCTCACGGAGGACCCGTGGCCTCTACCTCTCAGAAAGGACCTGCTCCAGCAGGGACCTTGTCTGTTCCAAGACTTACAGCGGCTGCGTTTGACGGCATGGAGGTTGAACGCCGGATCCTGAAGGAAAAAGGCATTCCAGATGAAGTCATCCCTACCCTGGTCAAGGCCAGAAAGGATGTAACCGCAAAACATTATCACCGCATTTGGCGGAAATATGTTGCGTGGTGTGAGGCCAAGAAGGCCCCTACAGAGGAATTTCAACTGGGTCGTTTCCTGCATTTCCTGCAAACAGGACTATCTATGGGCCTAAAATTAGGGTCCATTAAGGTTCAAATTTCGGCCCTGTCAATCTTCTTCCAAAAAGAACTGGCTTCAGTGCCTGAAGTTCAGACGTTTGTCAAAGGGGTACTGCATATACAGCCTCCTTTTGTGCCTCCAGTGGCACCTTGGGATCTCAATGTAGTGTTGAGTCTCCTAAAATCACATTGGTTTGAACCACTCACCACTGTGGAATTGAAATATCTCACATGGAAAGTGGTCATGCTGTTAGCCCTAACTTCAGCCAGGCGTGTCTCTGAATTGGCGGCTTTATCATATAAAAGCCCTTACCTAATTTTTCATTCAGACAGGGCAGAACTGAGGACTCGCCCTCAATTTCTCCCTAAGGTGGTTTCAGCGTTTCACATGAACCAGCCTATTGTGGTACCTGCGGCTACTAGGGACTTGGAGGACTCCAAGTTGCTGGACGTAGTCAGGGCCCTGAAAATATATGTTTCCAGGACGGCTGGAGTCAGAAAATCTGACTCGCTGTTTATCCTGTATGCACCCAACAAGCTGGGTGCTCCTGCTTCTAAGCAGACGATTGCTCGTTGGATTTGTAGTACAATTCAGCTTGCACATTCTGTGGCAGGCCTGCCACAGCCAAAATCTGTAAAAGCCCATTCCACAAGGAAAGTGGGCTCATCTTGGGCGGCTGCCCGAGGGGTCTCGGCTTTACAACTTTGCCGAGCAGCTACTTGGTCAGGGGCAAACACGTTTGCTAAATTTTACAAATTCGATACCCTGGCTGAGGAGGACCTGGAGTTCTCTCATTCGGTGCTGCAGAGTCATCCGCACTCTCCCGCCAGTTTGGGAGCTTTGGTATAATCCCCATGGTCCTTACGGAGTTCCCAGCATCCACTAGGACGTCAGAGAAAATAAGAATTTACTTACCGATAATTCTATTTCTCATAGTCCGTAGTGGATGCTGGGCGCCCATCCCAAGTGCGGATTGTCTGCAATACTTGTATATAGTTATTGTTACAAAAATCGGGTTGTTTATTGTTGTGAGCCATCTTTTCAGAGGCTCCTACGTTTATCATACTGTTAACTGGGTTCAGATCACAAGTTGTACGGTGTGATTGGTGTGGCTGGTATGAGTCTTACCCGGGATTCAAGATCCTTACTTATTATGTACGCTCGTCCGGGCACAGTATCCTAACTGAGGCTTGGAGGAGGGTCATAGGGGGAGGAGCCAGTGCACACCAGGTGACCTAAAAGCTTTTACTTATGTGCCCAGTCTCCTGCGGAGCCGCTATTCCCCATGGTCCTTACGGAGTTCCCAGCATCCACTACGGACTATGAGAAATAGAATTATCGGTAAGTAATTCTTATTTATATATATATATATATATATATATATATATATATATATATATATATATATCTATATATATATATATATATATATCAGCACCGGTATTATTACTTTCTTGAAAGGTGTGCTGCCTGAATATTGTGCTAGCTAATATATATATATATATATATATATATATATATATATATATATATATATTCAGGATAGCCTCCTGCTTCTATCAGCAGGCTCCTTTAAGGCGGCCGTATCCTGAGACGGCAGTGCCACCTTTTTTGACAAGCGTGTGAGCGCCTTATCCACCCTAGGGGACGTCTCCCAACGTAACCTGTCCTTTGGCGGGAAAGGGTACGCCATCAGTAACTTTTTAGAAATCACTATTTTCTTATCGGGGGAAACCCCACGCTTCTTCACACACTTTATTCAATTCATCTGATGGGGGAAAAACCACTGGATGCTTTTTCTCCCCAATATATAATACCCTTTTCTCTGACGTCCTAGTGGATGCTGGGAACTCCGTAAGGACCATGGGGAATAGACTGGCTCCGCAGGAGACTGGGCACTCTAAAAGAAAGATTAGGAACTATCTGGTGTGCACTGGCTCCTCCCTCTATGCCCCTCCTCCAGACCTCAGTTAGATTTCTGTGCCTGGCCGAGCTGGATGCACACTAGGGGCTCTCCTGAGCTCCTAGAAAGAAAGTATATGTTAGGTTTTTTATTTTACAGTGAGACCTGCTGGCAACAGGCTCACTGCAACGAGGGACTAAGGGGAGAAGAAGCGAACCTACCTGCTTGCAGCTAGCTTGGGCTTCTTAGGCTACTGGACACCATTAGCTCCAGAGGGATCGACCGCAGGACCCGTCCTTGGTGTTCGTTCCCGGAGCCGCGCCGCCGTCCCCCTTACAGAGCCAGAAGCATGAAGATGGTCCGGAAAATCGGCGGCAGAAGACTTCAGTCTTCACCAAGGTAGCGCACAGCACTGCAGCTGTGCGCCATTGCTCCTCATACACACTTCACACTCCGGTCACTGAGGGTGCAGGGCGCTGGGGGGGGGGGCGCCCTGAGCAGCAATAAAAACACCTTGGCTGGCAAAATAATCACAATATATAGCCCCAGAGGCTATATATGTGATAATTACCCCTGCCAGAATCCATAAAAAAGCGGGAGAAAAGTCTGCGAAAAAGGGGCGGAGCTATCTCCCTCGGCACACTGGCGCCATTTTCTCTTCACAGTGTAGCTGGAAGACAGCTCCCCAGGCTCTCCCCTGTAGTTTTCAGGCTCAAAGGGTTAAAAAGAGGGGGGGGGGGGGGGCACTAAATTTAGGCGCAATATTGTTTATACAAGCAGCTATTGGGGAAAATTCACTCAGTGATAGTGTTTATCCCTACATTATATAGCGCTCTGGTGTGTGCTGGCATACTCTCTCTCTGTCTCCCCAAAGGGCTGTGTGGGGTCCTGTCCTCAGTCAGAGCATTCCCTGTGTGTGTGCGGTGTGTCGACATGTTTGATGAGGAGGCTTATGTGGAGGCGGAGCAGATGCCGATAAATGGGATGTCGCCCCCTGTGGGCCGACACCAGAGTGGATGGATAGGTGGAAGGTATTAACCGACAGTGTCAACTCCTTACATAAAAGGCTGGATGACGTAACAGCTATGGGACAGCCGGCTTCTCAGCCCGCGCCTGCCCAGGCGTCTCAAAGGCCATCAGGGGCTCAAAAACGCTCGCTCCCTCAGATGGCAGACACAGATGTCGACACGGAGTCTGACTCCAGTGTCGTCGAGGTTGAGACATATACACAATCCACTAGGAACATCCGTTACATGATCCCGGCAATAAAAAATGTGTTACACATTTCTGACATTAACCCAAGTACCACTAAAAAAGGGTTTTATGTTTGGGGAGAAAAAGCAGGCAGTGTTTTGTTCCCCCATCCAATGAGTGAATGAAGTGTGAAAAAGCGTGGGTTCCCCCGATAAGAAACTGATAATTTCTAAAAAGTTACTGATGGCGTACCTTTTCCCGCCAGAGGATAAGTTACGCTGGGAGATTTCCCCTAGGGTGGATAAGGCGCTCACACGTTTGTCAAAAAAGGTGGCACTGCCGTCTTAGGATACGGCCACTTTGAAGGTACCTGCTGATAAAAAACAGGAGGCTATCCTGAAGTCTGTATTTACACACTCGGGTACTAGACTGAGACCTGCAGATAGTGCTGCTGCAGCGTGGTCTGTAACCCTGTCAAACAGGGATACTATTTTGCGAACATAAGACGTCGTCTTATATATGAGGGATGCACAGAGGGATATTTTGCCGGCTGGCATCCAGAATTAATGCAATGTCCATTCTGTCAGGAGGGTATTAGAGACCCGACACTGGACAGGTGATGCTGATTTTAAAAGGCACATAGAGCCTTATAAGGGTGAGGAATTGTTTGTGGATGGTCTCTGGGACCTCGTATCCACAGCAACAGCTGGGAAGAAATTTTTTTACCTCAGGTTTCCTCACAGCCTAAGAAGGCACTGTATTATCAGGTACAGTCCTTTCGGCTTCAGAAAAGCAAGCGGGTCAAAGGCGCTTCCTTTCTGCACAGAGACGAGGGAAGAGGGAAAAAGCTGCACCAGTCAGCCAGTTCCCAGAATCAAAATTCTTCCCCCGCTTCCTCTGAGTCCACCGCATGACGCGGGGGCTCCACAGGCGTAGCCAGGTACGGTGGGGGGCCGCCTCAAAAATTTCAGCTATCAGTGGGCTCGCTCACAGGTGGATCCCTGGATCCTTCAAGTAGTATCTCAGGGGTACAGGCTGGAATTCGAGGCGTCTCCCCCCCGCCGTTTCCTCAAATCTGCCTTGCCGACAACTCCCTCAGGCAGGGAGGCTGTGCTAGAGGCAATTCACAAGCTGTATTCCCAGCAGGTGATAGTCAAGGTGCCCCTACTTCAACAAGGACGGGGTTACTATTCCACACTGTTTGTGGTACCGAAACCGGACGGTTTGGTGAGACCCATTTTAAATTTGAAGTCCTTGAACACATACATAAAAAAATTCAAGTTCAAGATGGAATCGCTCAGGGCGGTTATTGCAAGCCTGGAGGAGGGGGATTACATGGTATCCCTGGACATCAAGGATGCTTACCTACATGTCCCCATTTACCATCCTCACCAGGAGTACCTCAGATTTGTGGTACTGGATTGCCATTACCAATTCCAAACATTGCCGTTTGGACTGTCCACGGCACCGAGGGTCTTTACCAAGGTAATGGCAGAAATGATGATACTCCTTCGAAAAAAGGGAGTTTTTAATTATCCCGTACTTGGACGATCTCCTTATAAAGGCGAGGTCCATGGAGCAGTTGTTGGTCGGAGTAGCACTATCTCGGGAAGTGCTACAACAGCACGGATGGATTCTATACATTCCAAAGTCACAGCTGGTTCCTACCACACGCCTGCTGTTCCTGGGGATGGTTCTGGACACAGAACAGAAAAAAAGTGTTTCTTCCGCAGGAGAAAGCCAAGGAGCTGTCATCTCTAGTCAGAGACCTCCTGAAACCAAAACAGGTATCGGAATCGCATCTTCAGATGCATCGGCTGATAACCCTGTCTCCAAGGACCAGGGTATCTCTACTGTGGTGGCTGCAGAGTGCTCATCTTCAAGAGGGCCGCAGATTCGGCATACAGGACTGGGTCCTGGTAACCACGGATGCCAGCCTTCGAGGCTGGGGGGCAGTCACACAGGGAAGAAATTTCCAAGGACTTTGGTCAAGTCAGGAGTCGTCCCTACACATAAATATTCTGGAACTGAGGGCCATTTACAATGCCCTAAGTCTGGCAAGGCCTCGGCTTCAAAACCAGCCGGTACTGATCCAATCAGACAACATCACGGCAGTCGCCCATGTAAACCGACAGGGCGGCACAAGAAGCAGGATGGCGATGGCAGAAGCCACAAGGATTCTCAGATGGGCGGAAAATCACGTCTTAGCACTGTCAGCAGTGTTCATTCCAGGAGTGGACAACTGGGAAGCAGACTTCCTCAGCAGACACGACCGACACCCGGGAGAGTGGGGACTTCATTCAGAAGTCTTCCAACTGTTGGTAAACCGTTGGGAAAGGCCACAGGTGGACATGATGGCGTCCCGCCTAAACAAAAAACTAGATATTGCGCCAGGTCAAGGGACTCTCAGGCAATGGCTGTGGACGCTCTAGTGACACCGTGGGTGTACCAGTCGGTTTATGTATTCCCTCCTCTGCCTCTCATACCAAAGGTACTGAGAATAATAAGAAAACGAGGAGTAAGAACGATACTCGTGGTTCCGGATGGGCCAAGAAGAGCTTGGTACCCAGAACTTCAAGAAATAATATCAGAGGACCCATGGCCTCTACCGCTCAGACAGGATCTGCTACAGCAGGGGCCCTGTCTGTTCCAAGACTTACCGCGGCTGCGTTGGACGGCATGGTGGTTGAATTCCGGATCCTAAAGCAAAAGGGCATTCCGGAGGAAGTCATTCCTACGCTGATAAAAGCCAGGAAAGAAGTAACCGCAAACCATTATCACCGTATTTGGCGAAATTATGTTGCGTGGTGTGAGGCCAGGAAGGCCTCAACAGAGGAATTTCAGCTGGGTCGTTTTCTGCACTTCCTACAGTCAGGAGTGACTATGGGCCTAAATTTGGGTTCCATTAAGGTCCAGATTTCGGCCCTGTCGATTTTCTTCCAGAAAGAACTGGCTTCACTGCCTGGAGTTCAGACATTTGTAAAGGGAGTGCTACATATTCAGCCCCTTTTTTTGCCTTCTGTGGCACCTTGGGATCTCACCGTGGTGTTGATTTTCTTAAAATCGCATTGGTTTGAGCCACTTAAAACTGTGTATTTGAAATATCTCACGTGGAAAGTGGTCATGTTATTGGCCTTGGCTGCGGCCAGGCGTGTGTCAGAATTGGCGGCTTTGTCATGTAAAAGCCCTTATCTGATTTTCCATATGGATAGGGCAGAATTGAGGACTCGTCCCCAGTTTCTCCCTAAGGTGGTATCAGCTTTTCACTTGAACCAACCTATTGTAGTGCCTGCGGCTACTAGGGACTTGGAAGATTCCAAGTTACTGGACGTAGTCAGGGCCTTAAAAATTTATATTTCCAGGACGGCTGGAGTCAGGAAAACTGACTCGTTTTTTATCCTGTAGGCACCCAACAAAATAGGTGCTCCTGCTTCTAAGCAGACTATTGCTCGCTGAATTTGTAGCACAATTCAGCTGGAGCATTCTGCGGCTGGATTGCCGCATCCTAAATCAGTAACAGCCCATTCCACGAGGAAAGTGGGCTCATCTTGGGCGGCTGCCCGAGGGGTCTCGGCTTTACCACTTTGCCGAACTGCAACTTGGTCAGGGGCAAACACGTTTGCTAAATTCTACAAATTTGATACCCTGGCTGAGGAGGACCTTGAGTTCTCTCATTCGGTGCTGCAGAGTCATCCGCACTCTCCCGCCCGTTTGGGAGCTTTGGTATAATCCCCATGGTCCTTACGGAGTTCCCAGCATCCACTAGGACGTCAGAGAAAATAAGATTTTACTCACCGGTAAATCTATTTCTCGTAGTCCGTAGTGGATGCTGGGCGCCCATCCCAAGTGCGGATTGTCTGCAATACTTGTATATAGTTATTGCCTAACTAAAGGGTTATTGCTGAGCCATCTGTTGAGAGGCTCAGTTATATTTCATACTGTTAACTGGGTATAGTATCACGAGTTATACGGTGTGATTGGTGTGGCTGGTATGAGTCTTACCCGGGATTCAAAATCCTTCCTTATTGTGTCAGCTCTTCCGGGCACAGTATCCTAACTGAGGTCTGGAGGAGGGGCATAGAGGGAGGAGCCAGTGCACACCAGATAGTACCTAATCTTTCTTTTAGAGTGCCCAGTCTTCTGCGGAGCCCGTCTATTCCCCATGGTCCTTACGGAGTTCCCAGCATCCACTACGGACTACGAGAAATAGATTTACCGGTGAGTAAAATCTTATTATATATATATATATATATATATAAATAAATAAATATAAACCCCTTCAGTGGTATGCCCGTAAATCTTCTGGGGCCAGCTGCACTGACGTCACTGGTCACCCCGGAAGATTTCCGGGCTATGTTTATACTCCCTGGGGGATCGCCAGCGCTGATCGCATGGCACACGGGAATCTACATAAACCATTAGTGTTAAACCCGCCTCCCCGAACTCCTATTGGCCAGTGGGGCGGGCTTAACTGTGTAATGGTTTATGCTGATTCCAGGGCACCACAAGGCGGCTGTGAATCGGCGCTGGCAATCCCCAACCATTTTCGGGGATAGCAATCCCCACCTACACTTATTTAATAACACAACCTCGGAGGTGTGTTTAAAAAACACAATAATCCACCACTGAATCCTTTGGATAAGTTAAACTACATGTTTTTCGCCCTAATTCACTCATAGAAAAAAAAAGAAAACATTCTGAGCAGTTTTGGGAAAAAATGCACCATTTAAGGGAAGGCTCAGTCAGTCAGGAAGTGCAAAAGTATTTTGAGAACCATTTATGTAGCTACAGGGGCAGCTTTAAGCAAAGTATTGTTTCAGCCTGGGTAACTAAGGCAAATGACAAGTTGACTGAACTTTTTGATAGATGTGTCTGACTGAATACCTTCTAAGTCTCAACTATTGTCCATTGTAGATTAGGTTAAATTAGTAGCAGATATCTGGGTGAAGCTGCTTTACATACGTTGTTGTTAAGGGGGGTACACACGGAGAGAGCCGTGCTTAAAATAGGTTTTAAGCATGAATCTCTTGTGTGTATGCCACACAGCAATAGCTATGCGCGGCACAGTATAGCACATCACTCATTTCACCTGCTGGGTGAAATGAGCGCCCTCACTCGGCACACATCTCTCTAGTGTGTACTGGTCTTTAGAGTCTAAGATTTATTGTCTAGCAGTTGAGGTAAGATGCATTCCATGGTTAAACTCATGTACCCCAAAAAATGGACCCCTCCTTGTGTTCGGAAGGTAAAGAGTGGTTCTGGAGATTTCCGTGATAAGTACCAGGATAGAATCTCACCACCATTCAAATAGGCAAAAAGCGTACCGAAGACTCAAGAGTGTGTGGTGGAAAGGTTTCTTTTAAAAGAAGGTCACATTGAACGACCAGACCCAAATAATGGTACCGATAACATTTTTGTCAAGTGTGGATGAACATCTTTCTATGAGTTCATCAGAGAGACACCATAAACCCATATTTTGGTGTGTATGTCAACCTACGATTGGGACTTTTTAAGTTCAAACAGAGTAAGGAGTTGGAGGGTAGAAGCTTATATACTATAAAAAGTTAACCTATTAACCAGTTAGCTTCTCCCTATCATTCTTGTACTTGATAGATGCTAGCTAGAAATTGATTGTTTTGTATGGAAAACTTCTGCACTCTTTAGAAGGTTCGATACATTCCCTCCTAAACTGAAGGACAGAGTTGAAGCGGGTAGAATAAAATAACACCTCATCTGCACTACTGCTTACTAGATCTGTACATATTTTAATGTGCTCTTCCACATAGGCGGTAATACTAGAGTCTGTAATTAATAGAAGTGTTCAGTCTGCTCCCACCTGGATACTTTATAATGCCACCTGGCTACAAGAATTTTCGTGAGAGAACACTACACTCTTGGTGTACAACACATTAACTCATTCACAGCTGTGAAAAAAAAGGAATGTCTTGCCTTGTAAGTGTAATTTAAAGCTGGATCAAATGTAATGTTACATTTCCAATAAAACTATCTGAACCTTTGGCATGCCATAACTAAAGCTGGGTACACATCTTAGTGATGTACCTCCATGGCGATGTTATACACACTGCATGTAATGATATATACACACTGTGACCCAATATATCGTTACATGCTTAATGTAACGACACCCACATCAGATGGGAAGATGAGACCACACAGTTCATCACACGACCGCAGGATTGGCCAATATATCATATAGTGCGTACCCAGTTTAATGCTAATCTCTGAAAGAATATGGCCAGAGACATCGGTCTGACACATTCCCTTTTGGATGAAACTTTCTGATCCTGAACTCATTTATTTTCCTTAATTAATGTGGACTCTATTAACCAATATAAAACATGTCTCTTGTATCTATTCATTAATTTGACCCAGGAAATAGTCAAAGATGAGTTCAGTAATGGACAAGTATCAAAATGTTATGGTTCTGCTAGACTACTCTGTTTGTCTCATGATCGTCTGTGTTGAGTCACTACTTTATGTTTTCAATACTAAGTATAATCTTGGAATGTGGAAATAGTCTAAAAATACCCATTAAGAATAAACACACCAGTCATACAGATTTAGTTATTAATCACCTCATTGCACAGGCCGCAAACACACAATCCAGAGCACTGAAGCCATATACAACAAAGTGCATACTGTAATACGTATAACACCAAAGTGTACTCACACTAGTAATAAAACCCAAACCACAAATTTTATGCTACTTACTGTGGTGCCCAACATATTCTGATAATGACTCTTTTAAGATGGCACTCTCTCAGTGTAACTTTGATGTAGTATTGATGTACAAAATACAAATTTATCTATCAATTTATCGGCTTAAAGTAGGTGCTAGTAAGGAGGGGTTTATCTAGACAAGAAAGGATGCACAAAAATATCGCTGATCACTCCGCAATATGCCAGCAATCTAATGAAATATAGAAGACTCGGTTACACACATTTGCAAGTACATGTACTGTGTATGAAAAGCAGCAAGCCGCACCAAGGCCCTTCTGCTAAGGGTGGTCCAAGATCTAGACAATTCAGGAGTTTTTAAATTGAAAGCTAACTTACCTGTATGTACCCCAAAACTCACCAGTAGGGCACCACAATTATCAGCACTCTCTCCCAGCTACTGATCCCATATATTCCTCTCTAAACAGTATCAGTTTCTTAATCAATTTATAGGCTTAAGCAGGTGCTTGTAAGGAGAGGTTTATCAAGACAATAAAATAAAAACCAGTCTGCTAAAAGTAACAAGTAAGAAGGCTAGCAATGAATTAAACTGCAGAAAATACATTTGCAAATTTCTGATAAACAACTAGCCTCCTCAACTTTGATGTAATAAATGGTTTTAGTTTTTCTTCCTTTATTTTTAAAACGGTCTATTTATCATTTTTATATGCAATACAAGTAACATCGAAACAACAGAGCATGAATAAAATGGAAAAAATATCAGATGATCAAGTGGCTAGTCGAGTCACACAAGTAAAGTGAAAACAGAGATGATGTCAGGAACAACTTGTAGTAGTCAAGTGCATATCGAGAATAGGGATATCACTAGGCATAACATGTACAAACAAAAATGTAAGCGAATATTAGAAACCTTTAGACAAAGATAATAGTAGAATCGGGAAACAGGAGGAAGGGGGTTCCCTGTTGGGAAAGTGCACCTAAGGTAGTGGGGAACACCACATATCAAGAAAGCAATAAAAGAGAGGTAGACCGGCATAAGAGAGCAAGGAGGGTACAATATTAGTATCAAAGACAAATCAAGCCTTGAAGAGAGGATAAGTACCAGCCAACCAGCTCCTGTCTTTTTTTCAAGCACAGCCTGTTCTACAACATGGCAGTTAGAAGCTTATTGGCTGGTACTTAGCTTTTACGACTTAGCACTGGATACCACTGCTTTGGGATATCTATGGCTACTGAGCTGTAGGAACAGGAGAAGCAAGATTTCACTTATAAAGAGCACACCTTTATTGACCTAGTGGTGCACGCATTAGGATGTTTTACTTTGAGATTGGTTTTGTTATTTCATTTAATCCACTATCTATCTATCTATCTATCTATCTATCTATCTATCTATCTATCTATCTATCTATCTATCTATCTATCTATCTATCTATCTATCTATCTGTTCGACCCCTACTTTTTCTTAAATTTCTTATGGCTAATCATTTTCTATTACCTGTATAGCCCTAAAACATAATTGAAAACTGCAAATCTAGTAGATCTGAACACGACCTTCACCTCCCTGATTGTGGTTTGTCCTGTGTATAATAAATGTATTTTTCCTAATAGGGGAAATGAACTGTAGAGGAAATGATGCATAAACACTTAATCCTGATCTGAATTTAAGATATTTATCTTTTATTTTCAAATGCTTATTCGTCTCATGATTAATTATGTTTATGTAAGAATGTCATTTACATTATGAACTTTTCAGTTCGTTTATCTGATTAGCTCATTATGCCAGTGACCTTAAAGTGCCCACACACTGTGACGTCCATAACTAATCTGGTAGTTCTATACCAGACTGGCTGGGAACCTTCATTGAGTTTGTGAGTAAAAAAGCTTTTAGATTAGGCTTTTACTGTACTGACCATCACTGACACCCACAGAATGCAGTTGCATGCTGCATGTTTGGGGAGTGCGGGGGATGACTTCACTGAACGATATCGTTCAGTATGTGTGCACTGGTGATCTCCCCTTATTAGAAATCAGCAATGTAGTGCTGATTGCTAACTAGGGGAGGTCGCCCAGTGTGTGCTCGGGCTAAGACACAGGTTCTCAAACTCGGTCCTCAGGACCCCACACAGTGCATGTTTTGCAGGTCTCCTCACAGAATCACAGGTGAAATTAGCTCCACCTGTGGACCTTTTAAAATGTGTCAGTGAGTAATGAATACACCTGTGCAGCTGCTGGGTTACCTGCAAAACATGAACTGTGTGGGGTCCTGAGGACCGAGTTTGAGAACCACTGGGCTAAGATTTAATTTGAGGGCCTGGTAAACAAAATCTATTTCAGAAGCAACATAGTCAATTTCCTAAGATGCTGGTATGAGTGCATCACTGGCCCTCTAAGGTACAGTAGTGAAAGGAAACTACTCTTGCTATATAAATGCTTGCTGTCATGGAGAGGCTTTGCTTGATTTGTATTGGTTATCAATGCCACAGGAACTAGGACACAGAACTCCTATGTGACTACAGCAGGGGTAGATTATGTCACAAGTGAAATGGATCTTTGACTTTTATGCTTGTTTTTTTTAATTTTAATATCTGCTTCAAGAAATGACCTTATACATAGACTATGTGATTGCTGGCACTAGGATGACTGGACGATACAAAAAGGCAATCGCCCAATCTATGGAAGTACAATCCTACTGTCACAATGCAATATTATCTAATTTAGAGTGTATTGACTTAAAATGAAGTTATCTTATGGAAAGAAATAAAAAGTGCCTAAAGAGACAATTAATATTCAATAAATAGCAAAGCACTTTTTTTTTTTTATAAAATAAGGAGTAACAAAATTGAATATAATAAAAAATGTTGAAGGTGTGTAATAAAAGTAGCATCTGATTAGACAAACGCTAATTGCAGCTGTACTAACAGTGTAAAAATCAATAATAAAAGATCTAAAATAGATTAAATCAATCTATACAACAGATCATCCATAACCACCGGTCATCTTGTGCGCGGTCAGCCAACCGTAAATTAGTCATCCGCATGAACATGCTCTGTTTCTGTAATCTGTGTCATAGGACTTGCAGTGAAGGAATCCAGTTCCAGTTCAGCCTTTGTGTTCAACTCTTTTCTAAGAAGTATAGTCAGAGGTCTGCCTGAATGTGCAGTGGTCAAATGTATTGTGTCATATTGTTTATTTCTAGGAGGATGATGCACAATCCAAAAGTGTCCAAAGACCATAGTTACACCAGCTCTAAAATGATTATGGCTGAATCAGTGTAAGGTGGGAACTGAGGGGCCAAAAGTCATGGGATACAGGAGATGTAGTTAAAATGCCAGCTGTTGGGATCCCAGCGTTCAAGATATTGATGCCAGAATGCTGCCAGACGTAATCCGGCACCCATAGAGACGGGAATAGATCCTGTGGCGAGCGCAGCGAGCCACCGTGCCTGCAGTGTGGTGAGCGCAGCAAGCCCGCAATGGGACTCTTAGAGCTTGTCCCGCTGCCGGCATTCTGACGGGCGATGCCGCTGTCGGGATATTAACAGCTGGCATCCTGTCCGTCAGTATAACGTATCACACCTGGATACAGTAGGTGCATAGTATTGTGTAGGAACCCCTCTAGCTCAGCGAAGTGCAGCATCTTAAAGTGGCATCAATTCCACAAGTGACTGAAGACTTCTGGAGAGATATTGACCCATGCTGTCAGTATAGCTTCCCACAGCTGCCTGATATTTGTAAGTGCAGGATCTTCTGTTCAAATGGACCTCCCCATCACGTCCAACAAATGCTCGATTGGTTACATGTCGGGCGAACGTTGTGGTCTCGCCCGAATGCTCTTCAAACCAATTTTGGACCGAAGACATGATGCATTATCCGGCTGGAATATTTAATCATTGTGGGGGTATGTGAAGGGCTGCAATTTGTCCTCAAGCAATGCAATGTTGCAATAATGTATTTCTTTCCATCATTCAGGTACTGGTTGATTTTCGTTCAATCTGTCCAAAGAATACTGTTCTAGAACTGGCCTGGCTTTTTTTAGTGTTTTATTGGCAAAGTCTAATCTGGCCTTTCTAGTTTTGAAGCTTATGAATGGTCTACACATTGTGGTGAGCACTCTGTATTTGCTTTTGTGAAGTCTTCTTTTTATGGTAGACTTGGATAATAATACCCCTACCTCCTTGAGAGTGCTCTTCACTTGACTGAATGTTGTGAAGTATTTTTTCTTCACAGTGGTAAGGATCCTGCAGTCATCCACCACTGTTGTCTTCTGTGGATGTCGAGGCCTTTTTGTCTTGCTGATCTCGCCAATAAGATCTTTTTTTTCTCAGAATGTACTTAACTTTTGATTTGGCCACTCCTAAGGTTCCCGCTGCAGTATATCTGGATTTTTATTTTTTTTATTTTTTTACAGGCTAAGGAGCCTAAGGATGTTTCACTTGCATTGAGAGCTCCTTTGACTGCATGTTGTGGGTTTAGTGTCCGCTTCCAAATGAATGCAAATGCCAGACTTGGAATCAAATTCAGACCTTTTGCCTGATTGATTGATTGATTGATTGATTGATCGATTGATGAAGAAATAACCACAAAATAGCCCAGACCTGTCCATGAAACTACTTTTAAGTCAATTGTCCAATTACTTTTGGTTCCTTGAAAAAGACGGGACTGCATATTAACCAGCTGCATTTCCTAAACCCTTCCTCCAATTTTAATGTCAGTATCCTCAAATTAAAACTGATAGTCTGCACTTTAAAAATATATTAATTCTAAAACTGTAACTTAAATATGTTTTAGAATACAGCTAAAAGGACAAAAATTGTCTCTGTGTGATATTATATATATCTAATATATAAAAATGAAAATTTGTCCTTCTGTCTTTCTATACAAATCCACAGTTTACAAGAGAAGATCGTGAAATTTTACATACGAGCGTATTAAAACACGGCGGAGGCAACTAAAACAATGTGAAATCCCTAGCACCCCTAGGAGGGCAGACAGCAGCACAGAGTATATCAGGCGACAGCATAACTCCGGAATTGCTGGAGCAGTGTACTCAAAAATTGGTACACGTATGCCTTATAATCTGGCAACAAACACTTTGGGGGGAAGACACTCCTAGCACCCCTAGGTGAGCCAGAAGCACTGAGTATTTCAGCAGACAGCATAACTCTGGAATGCCTGCAGCAATTTGCAACAAACTTGGTACACATATGACTTACACTCTGGAAACAAACACTGTGGGGTTCAGACTAGAGATTAGCGGATTCGGTTTTACTCGGATTTACTCGGTTCTCAAAACGGCA
>NC_086447.1:377063524-377183524 GCF_028390025.1 Pseudophryne corroboree | reverse complement strand
CCGAAGCTGAATTTATCAATTTTGAGTACACACACATAGTAACAGGTTTCATTAATGGTGATTCCGTTACTGACTTTGAAAGTAGATTGCTGTACAGTATCGAGGATAAAGGCCTGTATACACGGGCCGATGTGGGAGAGATGTGTGCTGAGCAAACCGCTAAGCACACATCTCTCCCCCGCTCAGCACAGCGCGTTGTCTGCTGAGCGTGCGGGTGAGACGGTAGGGCCGCTCATTTCACCCAGTGGGTGAAATGAGCGACCTGCTAGATTGGCCTGCATGGCAGGTCAATCTAGCACCAGTCAGATTGCTTAGATTTTAAGCAGCGATCGCTCCGTGAGTACCCCCCTTAAACGTAAGCCAGTGTTTCTCAAACTGTGTGCTGTGGCACCCTGGGGTGCCTCAGGACACTTGTAGAGGTGCCCTGGGTTGGTGGTCTGGGACCAAATCAAATTATTTATGGTCAGTGTAATAGGCAAACCATAACTTGTGGCTGTAAATCATAAAATTTTGGGTTATGATGAATTAGTGCCTATCAATTAAAGAAACTGTTTCCCCCTTGTTAGGGCTCATCAGTGCAGAATAGGATTTTTGAAAACAGTAATTTTATTGGGGAAGACCAAAAGGAGTACAGGGTAGCAAGTCAGTATACAGAGCATATAACGTGATAAAATATAAACAAATCGTACATTTAGTCGAGCAAATATACAATAGTTATGCGGGTACGTTTGAAGTAAAGCTAGCAGATTACAATTATATGGGTCAGCACATAGTCTAGAGGTCAGCCCAGGATGTTTGTGTTTATTTAAAGTAAAGAAATATGAAGGCAATAAGATAAACTGTAGTAAGGAGATAAAAAGTAAAGTAAAACAACTGAAAAAGGTGTTGGTTGGTGTTGGTAGTCAAGATATGGAAATCAGTGGAGTCCAGGAGTAGAGAGGGCCTGAGATTGGAACCATGGAGACCATACTGTGTGGTATTTAGCAGTCGAGATATTTTGTAAACTGGTAATATATTCCATGGCTGCAATATAGCCACCAGAGCAGCCATCGAAGTTGGACGGTGGTCTTTAGAATAGGATTTTATAACCAGCAAGTGAAGTAATGAGAATAGTTTTTTTTATGGTGATATTTAAAGTACTCCATAGGGATAATAGTCATGTTATTATCATGTCACACTTTTTACATATGCTTTACCCAGAATAAAAAAAAGAATCTTTTACACCAGCGGTGGCCAACCCGCGGCTCTTTCTTTATTGAGCTGTGGTTCCTGCCTCCCGCTTCCTGACACTGGGTGCGCGGTAGCAGAAACCACCCCTGATGGAGATTGCTTTATTTCCGTCTCTACACTTACAGAGCATGGCCGCCGTGGCAGTCTGTGAGCAGAGCAGCCTCCAGGCTCCCCCTCCTTCGCCCCGTCTTCTGGGAGAGAGAACGTCTCTCCCAGCCCGCCCCCAGCCGACCCACAGTGCCCTGCGCTGTGAAGAGATGCAGCGTAGTGCGGGAAGTGGGATGGACAAGAGGACAGCTGGCCGGTGGATACTGCTGCAAACTAAGTATAACACACTCACACTCTCTCTTTGTAAAAGGGGACTCTGCCTGCTATAATGTGTAAAATGGGGACTCTGCCTGCCGTAATGGGTAAAATGGGGACTCTTACCTGTTGCAATGTGTATAATGGGGACTTTTGCCCGCCGTAATGTGTAAAATAGGAATTCTGCCTGCGTAATGTGTAAAATGTTTCAGTGTTTCTCGCCCCCATTGTAACTAAAAATGGGGGTGTGACACATGGTCATGATCCTACGAACGTTATACTGAAGGCGGGCACACAAAAATGGGTCGAGGTCTTGTGCCAGCCGTGCATGATACTGGCTCTGTGGCTTGACTACAGATATTTTTCAGCTTTTTGCCTCTGACTGGTTGACCACCCCTGTTTTACACCATCTTGATCTTTCTGGGTTCGGAAACTCTGGAGCTGGGAAATGTCAACACCAAGGACATAGCCGGGAGGAAATCTACCACAGTGCACTTCCCTGCAGGCTAGTAACCTGTGTGTGTGACCAGCAAATTTCCCCTTCCACCCGATGCAGCCTGCTGCTGGCAGGGCCTGGAGTGTGTACTATCTATAGCTATACATCTGTATCTCTCCCTTTATCAGTTTGGTATACGCACCTGCATTATAGTGAGTAGGAAACTCTGGTGCAGAGCATTCTGTATACGAGGTGGTATGCTGTAGGTGTGCTCATTATGCAGTTCCCACTGATTAGAGAGTTACTGTATACATGTAAGGGTGCTTCCTGGTAATGCTTTTTAATTTATTTGTTACTATAGGCAAAATGTGTAACGGGCACTACTACTATGGGCATAATGTGTAAGGGGCACTGTTACTATAATATGTAATGACCATTACTACTGTAGGCATAAATTATGGGACACTTCTACTGTGTGGGCATAATGTGTAAGAGGCACTGCTACTGTGAGCATAATGTGTAAGGGGCACGAATACATGGTGCATAATGTATAAGTGGTACTGCTACTGTGTGGGCATAGTGTTTAAAAGGGGTACTTCAGTGTGGTGTAATGTGAAATATGTGTGTGGTGCAGACCATAACTTACTTACACATGGCATCTGTTCACACTGTGGGGAGAACTTTGGGGCTGACCGGCACCTCCATGAGTGTTGGCACACCCCTAGACTAATGAAAAGGGGGGGGGGGAGTGCTTATGAATGGCCACACCCCCCCTTTCCTTGTGAACACGCAACAGTATACCCTTGAGTTACCACTAAAGGGTATATTCAGTTGAAGTCGGATCCATTCCGACATTAATTTGTCGGAATGGATCCGACCTGGGCTATTCAATGCGGTCTCAATTCAACTTTAAAAAAAGTCGAATTGAGATGCGGGAGCTGAGACGGGGGAGAGCCGCGGGCAGACGGGGGAGAGCAGCGCTACAGCAGTGGGCAGCGTAGCCGGATGATGTTACAGCCGCCACTCACAGCAGCGTCCACCGGGCTCCACCAAGCAAGGTCTCGCTTGCTGGAGCCGGGTGGATGCTGCTGTGAGCGGCAACTTTGACATCCTCCGGCTATGCTGCCCGCTGCTGTAGCGCTGTTCTCCCCCGTCTGCCCGCAGCATCGAATTGAGATGGTCAAAAAGGAGACCAAAACCTTTCAGTTTTGGCCCCGTTTTCGACACAAGCACGCGGATCGGCAGCTATTCCGCCGATCCACGTGCCTTTCGACAAGTCAAATTCCTCGACTTGTCGAATAATTTGGGGTTAGATTGAATAGGTTGGAACTCCTTCCGACCTAAAAAAGTAGATAACTGCCGTCTTTTCGACAGACGGCAGCTTTCGACTTCAATTGAATATACCCCTAAATCCCTTCAAATTTCCATACCCCCACTTCAGATTCCCACTTCAACCACTGGTGATAGGAAAAAACATTCTCAAAAACGGTTTAATTAGACAGGTTTAGAAACCAAATGTAAGCTTTAGTTATGAACATTTTATGATTAATCATTGCACTGCTGACTTTTCTGGCAGCAGAATACTGTATAGGAATTTATTGTGTAATTTTTCTTTTTCTAAGTGAATTGAATAAATACTGTAGATGTGGGTTAGATCTTTTGAAGCTGGAATGTTTCAGGTCTATTTTTTGTGCTGCCAGGAGTAAAGATTTGAGCTTGTGGTGCAATTAGGTGCTAAGCACTAGACTAATCTCTTTGAAGGAACAACTAACTTTGTCGGATTATGTTCATTTGTATTAGTAAAACTCCATTACGTGTTAACTCTTTTATAGCTTCAACAAATACATTTTTAATTTACCTGCTATTCATACACTGTGTCAGAATATATGTACTGTATAATGAGAGGTAGACTATTATTATTATTATTATTATTATTATTAATAACATTATTAACCTTTTGCTTATATAGTGGCAGCATATATTTTTGCAATTTAGAAATGGACAAAACTGTAGAAAACAAGATTGGGCAATAACCGACAGACATGGTGGTAAGAGGGCTCTGCTCGCAATCTTACAGTGGTCAGTATATGGAGATAGATATCAACGCACAAGGATAAGTGCTACAAATTGCATATTGGTCCAGCGCAACTGTAGAGGCTCTTTGTTTGCTGTATGATCCAGTCACACAGGAAAGTTGGCCAAGGGACAGCTGGATGTAACAGTGAAAACAGAAAATATGTCAAGTTATGTGTGGACTGTACAGAGGGGATTCAATTGGGTAGTATAGTTTACAGAGGTTGTGTGTGTGGTTCTGGTACTTGATAAGCTTGCCTGAAGAGGTGAGTTTTAAGGAAATGTATGAAGGTTTCAAGACTAGAAGAAAGTTCTTGTGTGTAGGATGCTCAGAGTGAGTGCAGTCCCAAAAAAAGTCCTGTAGCTGTGAATAGGAGCAGGTAATGAGTGTGGATGAGAGCCCAGTATCATGTGTAGTGTGGATAGGTTGAGCTTGGAGATATTTTGAGATAAGGGAAGAGTTGTGTTTGGTGTATTTTGGCTAATAGCCTTATGTGCAAGAAGCACTATTAAATATTGAGTTCTGTAAAATACAAGTAACCAGCAGAGTTACTGACAGAGCGGAGCAGCAGAAAATGTTTTGGTTCTGCACATGTTCTGTTGCGGAGGGTAGATCTCTCCAAAAAGTTATATCAACTGCAAGTAAAATCATTGGTGTAAGCTTACCTAACAAATGTTGTGTATGGAAAGAGGCTTTTTTATGAAGGTAAAAAGTATTTTGAGAGATCCTTTGCACCCAAGTTGCGGGATGTTCTCTGTTACCATCAAAAAGAAGATATCGATCTTGTGTGGGACTAGTCGCTTTAGAGGAAGTTTTGTCCCACAGGCGAAAAGTGCCCTAAATGGTAACAATGCTATTTAAATTGCTGAAGTAATATTTATCGGGTTATAAAGTATATGTTTTTGTGTCTTTTTGATGTCCTTATTTTTGTTTTTCTTTACCATGTTCTCTGCTCATGTCCAAAATGTTGTTGTTACTTGTGAACATCAATGACAATAAAGGTGGTGTTGTTGTTGTTGTTGTTGTTATAATAATAATAATAATAATAATCGTTTGGCAAACAATTCAAAATAGATTTTAGGGGTGCATATTTATTTCTGGGAAGACCAGTAAGGAGACTATTGCAGCAATCATTGTAGGAGATACTCCTTGTGTTACAGTTTTCGCAGTGGCTTGTGTAAGACACGGGTGGATTCTGGATACTTTTTTTTTTAAGTGTATGCAACAGGATTTAGAAACAAATTGAATGTGGGAACAATGGAAAGTACGTTGTCAAAGATGGCACCTAGGCAGTGAGCTTGAGGGGTAGGGTTCATTATGTGTTCTCAATAGTGATAGAGATATCAAGTTATGCTAACCATACATCAAGACGATATTGTTCCAACCAGCCAACTTGTTGGCTTGTTGGAACGATAATCTGGCAGTGTGTGGGAGCAAATGATATTCAGCCGTTGGCTCCCACACGCTGAAAAACGTCCAGAAACGGTTGGTCCAACTAGTTGGGAAAATTAACTAATCATTCAGGTGTGGGGGGAACTTCCCCCCAACTGAACGATAAGTAGGTGGACACTGGCCAGCAGTGTCTGCCTACTTCTGTCACCATCACTGCCAGCTGGGCTGACGATCCCCGACAGTGGCAGCACTGTGGAGCGGGAGCCAGGAGGAAGTTCAGGGGCTGCTGCGGCAGTTCATCACTGCTACCGGGCTGCCTCTTTCACACAGGGACTCTCAGCAGTGTGCAGCAGGAAGAAGTGGTACAGGAGCCTGCGGCCAGGCTGCCCCTGTCAACCCGGTATCAGTGGCAGCAGAGCGAGTGGAGGACCGGATAGTGCTGCATCCCTGACACCCATTAACCGTGCTGCCCCCTTCCCCCGTTGACACCCGCTATCACCCCCCATCCCCCGGCATCACCGCCACAGTGCAGATCCCGCTGGGAGGGTCCAGCCGCCTGCCGTGATCCCGCTACAGCTGCATGGTCCAGGGGCCACTTCTCCGCTGCCATCCATCTCCAGCCGCAGGGTCCAGGGGTCACCTCACTGCCGTCATCCAGGTCTCTGCCGTCATTCAGGTCCAGATCCTGCATAGCGGTGACGGCAGCGGCGGTGGGTCTGCATCTGACATCCAGGAGCAGCAGTGGCAATGTTGCCTGACTCTCCCTGTGTCAAGGCTTAGATGATTGCCTTTCACTAAACCAGGCAAGTCCAAACTGCGGCTCTCCAGCTGTTGTGAAACTACATATCCCAGCATGCCCTGACACAGTTTTGCTGTCAGAGAATGCTAAAGCTGTGTCAGGGCATGCTGGGATGTGTAGTTTTTCAACAGCTGGAGGGCCGCAGTTTGGACATGCCTGCTCTAAACGGACAGCACATTCTTGAAGATCTCAGAGCAGCGGACAATCTCCACAGCTCTACACTTATTTGAAGTCCCTATTATACCAGTACCGGGAGTGGTAACTAATTATCTATTCTCTACCCCTATTTTAGCTTACCTAACTTAAAGCTACTTGCATGCACTTACATTTATATTTTAAAACATTTCTTTACCATTATCATTTTTTCTCTACTCCTTAAAGTGCCCATATTTTTGGTATATTTAATACATGTCATATATACATTTTCAAGGCACAATTATTTATATTAAAAATGAACCGAATGTTTCATTAACCATTTACCTGGTCTCCTACTCACAGTCTGGCTTCAGTATTCCAGGTTACGCCTATAGAAACAGTTCTTGTGAAATATGCAAGCTACAACTGTATTCCTCTGTCTTGTTCCATGAGATTTTAGAGGCAGTACTGCCAGTGTAATATAATAATCTTTGAATATACACATTGACTATTATTGTACTGTGTCTCTGTAACTTGGCAACCTGGTTTCTGTTTCATAAACTGGCTACAATATTTCAGGTTATACATACCTACGGTCGACTAATGACCGTCGCCTCTCCACCGCCCTGGTCACTGCTTCCCATGCACGAGTTCAGGATTTTGCAAGTGCTGCACCCCTTCAGTGGAACGCACTCCCCCGCTCCATTAGACTCTCCCCAACCTTGCAAAGCTTCAAACGGGCTCTAAAAACCCACCTATTCATCAAAGCGTACCCTTCTAATGCATAACCCAGAGCTGAAGCCGCGCCTCCACCCCCTGCCTCATGCCGTGAACATCTCAGCTTTGCTTGCATACTGCCATCAGGCTACCTCCCGCTTGCCTGCACCTCTTGTCATCTGTCTGTCGCCCCTCCCCAATAGATTGTTAGCTCTTCAGAGCAGGGCCCTCTTTCCTCTTGTTATCTAAGCCCTCGTCTCAACACATTTCAATCACAGCTCTCCCCCACTCAACGACCATTTTTATCCTGCTAGTAAAGGCTCATCTCCATCTATGACCACCAGCCTCTAGTAGTACGATGATCACTACCTCAATACTTACATTTTAGCTGTACTATGTCTTGAGAATGTGTGGTGCTCTGTTATCTGTACTCTATTTCTGTTATTTATTTACTGTAATGAAATGTTTTGTCCCCTGTACTGTCCTTTGTACGGCGCTGCGAAACACATGTGGCGCCTTATAAATAAAATGTAATAATAATAAATAATAATACTGTCGCAACTTTCATGAAATATACTAACTTTGGCTACAATTGTTTCCTTTCTCCAATTCCATGAGACCTGAGCAATAATACTGCTTTTTTGGTATAGTCATTTTTGTGCACATGCGTTTTAGCTACAATTGTATCTAGCATCTTGTTTCCAGAAGATCTACAAGACATGTCCGTTTTGTTTTTTTAAATATTCAAACGGGCAGACACTGTCCGCCTACTTCTGTGACATCACAAGTTGGACAGAAGTTGTCTGGTCTATTTAAAAAAGTTTGCAGTTTGACTGGTCTGCTGAAAAGTTGGTTAGATGTGTGGGGCACTGTTTTAGTTGGGCTGATAAATTGGACGGTTGGAGGTTTGGAGGGTTGGGGAAAAGTTGGTCTGATGTATGGCTAGCATTAGTCACTACTGTTGGTCGGTGGAAATATTTTTCTGTTTTGGAAAGGTGTTTTCAGGTGGTGTGATAATTTCCAAAATGAAATGGCAAAAGACATTCAGTAATGTGGACCAACACAGATGCTGACATTCTTTATTCATTTATTTGTAGTTTTTTTTTATTTCTGATTCTGGTATAACCTTGAAAGACATGACTGCTATTTTGTGTAGTATCAGCCCTTAAATGTGATATTCCCACCTAAAAATACACTATGTAGTCAAAAGTGATTGGACATCCCCACACTAAGGGATCTATTTACTAAGCCTTGGATGGAGATAAAGTGGATGAAGATAAAGTACCAGCCAATCAGCTCTTAACTGTCATTTTCAAATCCAACGTGTGACAGGGCACTTAGGAGCCGATTGGCTGGTACTTTATCTCCATCCAAGATTTAGTAAATAGACCCCTAAATCAACTGTGTCTTTTGTCATTAATGCATGGAAGATGAACAGTTATTCCAGGAATACATCTCGCCCTGGAAGACCCCTGAAACTGCAACCCAGTGACTGGAGAGTGCTAACCAGGGAGCTGCGAAAGAACAAGTGTCATCCCATGCATACCATTGCACATGAGTTCCAAATGGACTCTAATGTGCCGGTTTCGATAAAAACACTTCATAGGGAGGCCCATGCACTTGGATATTATAGGTGGGCAGCTGCTCATAAACCTTGCAAAACCCAAACACGTCCATCTGATCTGAAAAGTGTCAATCGTGATTAGTCACTCTGGTACACTCACCACCATAGTTCCACTGTCCAGTTTTTGTGCTCTTTACACCATCGTAAGTGCTGGACTGCATTTTTCCTTGAGTCACAAAGAAAAATGCAGCCTAGCACCTACAATGGTGTAAAGAGCTCAAGAACTGGACAGTGGATCAAAGGCGGCAAGTGTTACAGAGTGACGAATCACGATTTACACTTCCCAGATCAGATGTGTTTGGGTTTGGCAATTGCCAGGAACACATCTGATGCCAGAGTATACAGTACCTACAGTAAAGCATGGATGTGGTGGCGTTATGCTGGTTTGGCATGGGTCCACTAGTTGTAATGCATGGTCACGTTAACTATGAGAAGTATAGAGCTGTTCTCGATAACTCTGTGCTCCCTACATTGTGGCAGTTCTGTGGAAAGCACAAATGTTTTTATAAGGACGACGATGCCATCTGTCATGTTTCCAGGGCAACGCTGGACTGGTTTACAAAAAAAATCTGTATCCTGGATGGATTGGTGGAGGAAAAGAGATGCAGATGCACTCTCTTAGCACTAAGAACACTGATAGTAAAAATTATTTAAATAAACCCTCACAATTAACATGGAGTATAATTGAAGTTCTTATCACACATTTGCGCAAATATGCGGGCCCATGTACCTTGGCCAGGTGACTTCATCACATGGGTCCTTAACATTCCTAATACTATAACATTCTATACATTTATTCAGGTCTTGCCTCTAAACAGGGCCTTATCAATGTGTGATCTGAAATGCAGGAACCCAGCTAATTAAAACACCTGAGGGTGAATGGGAGGAGTGCCAATACCAGAGGAAGGAAGCCTTGCCTTCCAGTGTACAATATATACACAAATATAGTGGAAAAAGGGGGGGACCTGGACCGCACATCCTATTACTAAGGATATCAAGAGGTGCTATCATGCTGAGGCTTCTAATACTATGCTGGAGGAAGAGAGATGCAGATGCACACTCTTAGCACGAAGAACACTGATAGTAAAAATAATTCAAATAAATTGTGTTAAGAACTTCAATTATACTCCATGTTAATTGTGAGGGTTTATGTAAATTATTTTTACTATCCGTGTTCTTAGTGCTAAGAGTGTTCATCTGCATCTCTCTTCCCCCAGCATAGTATTAGAAGCCTCAGCATGATAGCACCTCTTGATATCTTTAGTAATAGGATGTGCAGTCCAGGTACCCTCCCCCCCACCTTTTTTTCCACCTGGATGGATTGGCCAGCTCTGAGTCCAGATCTTAACCCCATTGAGAACCTCTGGGACGAATTGGAGCGCCGGGTGTGTTCTAGGCTGACTTAACCTTCTTTAGTGTCACATTTGGTCACTGTACTTAAGGCGGAATGGGAAAAAATACCACCTGCTGTTGTCCAGGAACTTGTGGACAGTTTGCCAAGAAGGGTGTCTGCAACATCAATAAAATCTTGCTGATCTATTTGCTGTCAGTGTTCAACCACTTTTGTCTACATAATGTAGACTGATTGTGAAAGCAAATATTTTATACTGATAGTTTTGTAATCTAAGGGGTCAATACAATTAACTCTCCCCCGCACATGAGGGGGCGAGTTGCTGTTGAAATGGCATGTACACACCAGCATCAGAACTCTCTACCTACACACACATATATATATATATATATATAGAATATGAATAGGCACTCACTGTCCAGAAGCAACATTTGATTGAAGAAATAACAATAGTCTTTTTGTTTACTCATAAACCATAGAAAAAATGCAAACGAGCATAGTTTGTCGACGTGACGTTTCGGTCCACAAAGAACCATCATCAGGAACAGCAACAATGCATCCTATCAGAGCAGCAAGAGAGCAGACTGAAGCACCATCACCACCAACACACACACATATATATACACCAAAATGCATCACCCAGAATTCCCTGCCTCAAACCCCGTGCATCATGAGAATTTAGATGCAGCATATCACCAAAGCATCACTTAAAAACAAATTCAATGTACCAAAATATTAACACTGAGATCAGCGCTACTGTGCTAAGTCCATACTGGCACAAACACTGTAAATAGCTAAACAAAAGGCGCTAAACCGGATTAATTGTCTGGTGCCGGAAACAACCGATCCCGGAAGTGCCAATGCGCCTCAGCAATGCTGTGGAATGCATCCGGCGTCACAGGAAGCGTCATGCATTCCACAGTCATACAACCTGCGTTACACCTAGCGGCGGTAACCTGGAAGTCACGGTTAAAGCCGCCGCTGCAATGTACAGTGTATATTTATTAACAAATCATTCTCAGCAAACAGCATAGTCATAATTGAAAACAGCAATCATACATGCCCAAAAATAGAACACTTATGGTTATATGGCAGGGACACCGGGAAATGCACAAATACAAAGAATATTAAAATCTAGTAATCCGAGGCATAAACATAAGAAATCCAACCATCGGTTACCTATATATACCGATGGGTGGATTTCTAATGTTTATGCCTCTTATTAAACCCTCTCATTTGCGTTAGGGAACACTGCATGACTGTAGATTAAAGGATTAGGTAAAGCACCTCCATAGATGGGTTTAGCCCATATCAGAGTTCAGGTTTTGTTTCAAAGATCTCTTGCTGTTTGAGAAGATCTAGTCAGATCAATTTGCTTGAGGAGATCAGGTTATATGATAAGATGATTACCTTACTTGACTGGAGCAGGTGCCTTTGAATTAACATCTCTTGCTTCATCCATGAACTATATTTGACACGTTGCACTGAAAAAGCCAAAGCACCATTTAATTTAAAGCCGGAGTAATCTCAAGCTGTATAGGCTTATTTTTTGGGGTGTGAACACAATGCAGGGAATAGGCATATGTACCATAATAAAGTAAGTAGCAATGTTTGTATACAAAACATTGCTGCATCGGAAAGGTGTTCTGTATTATATACAGTACCACGTTGAAGTAGCTTCAACAAAACAGAATCTGTGTGCTATAATGTACAGCATGTTACTGAGGTACTACAACAAAAGGTATTGTCATGGACTTTCACTGCAATACGACAGCCTGCAGTAAGCAACCTGTGGATATGAATGCATGCATATCTGTACCTATTTTGCACATATTATGGCTTGAGAGGCGAAATGGGGTGTGCAGGGAATGTTCATTGATGGTGTGCATTCACAGAAATGTGGCTCATGCGGATCAGCAATTATGCACGTATTAACCTGTGTGGTGTTGTATCCGCTTGTAAACAAGTGTATATAGGGGGTAATTCTGAGTTGATCGCAGCAGCAAGTTTGTTAGCAATTGGGCAAAACCATGTGCACTGCAGGGGGGGCAGATATAACATTTGCAGAAAGAGTTAGATTTGGGTGGGTTATTTTGTTTCTGTGCAGGGTAAATACTGTCTGCTTTATTTCTACACTGCAATTTAGATTTCAGTTTGAACACACCCCACCCAAATCTAACTCTCTCTGCACATGTTATATCTGTCCCCCCTGCAGTGCACATGGTTTTGCCCAACTGCTAAAATAGTTGCTGCTGCGATCAACTCAGAATTAGGCCCATACTGCGAATGCAGAAGCACATGCATCTTAAGATATGTAAAGCTGGCCATACACTAGACCAACTTTCATCCAGCTAATCAACTATAGGGTGACTCCATACATCTAATCAACTTGTTAATGAAACCAGTCACAGAAGCCGGACACTTCTATTGTTTAAAAAAAAAACATAGTCAAATATACATGGCATCAAATGCCTCCTCCACAGATTTTGTCACACATGCCCCTGCACAGCATGTTTTCCCCCACATACACAGCAGCTGGTCACATAAGACCCCACACTATGCCACCTGCAGAGAGCAGCTTGTGCCACAACTCTCCCGCACCCCATGCATAGCAGCTAGTTGGTAAGTCCTTGTTAGTGCCCTGGGCCATTATTCCTTTTAGTAGCAACCACACTTGAATCACACAGGACAAGCAGGGGATGGGAGTTAGGATGAGCTGCTCGTCACTCCTGGTGACAGGTCTTCCATCCGCTAGACAAATGTACAGTCCCTACTCTAAAGGGCGGTACACACGGAGAGATCCGTGCCTAATTTCTAAGCAATCTGACCAGATTGCTTAGAAATTAAGCACGGATCTCTCCATGTGTATTCCCCATAGCAATAGTGATGCATCGCTATCACCAGTACTAGATTGGCTTGCATGCAGGCACAATCTAGTACATCTTGTGTGCTGAGCGGTCTGTGCTAGATCACTCAGCACATATCTCACCATGTGTACCCGCCTTAATAATGCCATGACCCTTTTCTTAAGTCACTGTGACTGTGCAGTGTGTGTATCTGGATTCTGAAGCAGTTAATTATGTCAGACTGTGTGACTCAAGATTGCAAAGGATGGTGAGCTTGGAAGGGATTTGCAGCAGTAGAGGGTATTACCACTAGCCAGCAGAGGCATGCAGACAGTGGGCCTACTTCAGCATGGAACGCTGCAGTGGCAGCGTTTACATGCTGAAGCTCTGTGAAGTGTGCGCAGCGGGCGCACTGCGCGTGTGTACACACAGTGAGATGACAGGCAGAGGTGTTCGCGGGGCAGGAGGGGGCATCGCGGCGGGGTGTCAACTCTGCGTTGGGGGGGTGTGCGCAGGAGTGCCTGGACAGTTTGTGGGGCAGGCTGCAACGGCTGCGCGATGTCACACGCAGCTGCTATGACCCGCAGCATGGCGGGTAGACGCCTCCCTTTGCAGATAGGCTGCATAGGCAGAGGGCTACCCTAAACATGCAATGCTTTTGCATGTTTGCGGGGGAGTCCCCCCAACTTGCCCTGTGCTGTGTCCTCCCTCCCCCCACATTTCAGGGTAATTGATCGTAGAAGTGCGTTTTTTTGCACATCTACGATCCATGGGCGCCCCCCCACATGTCAGGTTAATGGATCGTAGATATGCGTTTTTTTTCCGCACATGTACTATCCATGCTGAATTAGGCCCCATGTTCACCTACTTATGTTAAAAATGTGTGGGGGAAAGTTTCTCCCAACACTGAATAAATATCGCTCAGACAAGTTGGGTAACATCAAACGTTTGATTTTTATCAACTAGTAGTTTCAGGCTGTTTTCAGTGTGCTGGAGCAAATGGCAATTATCATTTTCTCCCACGCACTACAAAATTATTGTCCCAACCAGCCATTGCAGAGCTGGACATTACTGTATGCACAAAATGCTTCGTTCTTTTAGGGTGCATTTTATGCTGGTGTTTTGTGTTTGTTTGTTTTTTGCATAAAATACAAGCAACTCCTCTACAGCAGCAGTTTACTCATTTAAAGGTATTTGATTTACTATTTAATGTCCAAAAATATAAACATACCAGCAAAATGCAGCTCAGAGTTGCTTCTTTTCTGGCTGTGAACACATGGCTTGTAGAAAGGAATTTTATCTTTTGAAATACCAACATAAATGCAGGAACATCGGGTAAACAATTTTTGCTGTTCTGCTGAGTTTAGTTCAGTATCTGAAAATAAGATCGTGGAACACACTGACTGGGTAACATTTTCATTTTAGAACCAATAGGAATGTCCTGATATAAGGAGAAGTACTACGTTCCTTAGTTACGGTCAAGGTTGTATTCTCTAATCACTTAATGCCTTATAGTCTATATATACTTTACTGGCCATGTTTTAAGTGTTTTCATTTCATTCTTAAAAGTAATACCTTCTGATTGCAATATTATATCCATGGTTTATTTATTTTAACTGCTTTATTCTGCGGTTGCTTTGAGTTATGAGCTTTAGTAATCGCAAATGAACATTTTCTTATTTTAATAGTATATACAGTTAAATATAATAGGCCAATACATGCTGCAGGGGCTACAGCAGAAAGAATACATAGGCATTAAAGTACAAACATATCTGAGTGGCACACTGCTGTGTCTGCGATTGATTCTTTTGCCATAGTCACACCTGTGGCTTTATACTAATATTAGTAATAGCCCTTCCCTTGGTGTACAAGCTTCTAACTGCGCAAGGACTGGGATGGCCACTTTGTGTATCTGCAGTCACAGCACCATCCAGACTTGTAGCAGCCCAATGCTAGGTACTGAGGGGCAGATTTATTAAGCCTAGTGAAGTGATAAAGTGGAATGTGATAAAGCACCAGCCAATCAGCTCCTAACTTACATGTTACATGCTGGGTTTGAAAAATAACAGCTAGGAACTGACTGGCTGGTGCGTTATCACCTTCTACTTTATCACTTCATCAGGCTTAATAAATCTGTCCCAAAATCTCCACTGGAGATTATGTATGTATGTATGTATGTATGTACGCCTCTTATGTATGCGAAGGAGTGTCTGAGTTTGCAATCGTTCCTGCAAAACACCCATAACATTCCAATAACATGCCCATCAGTTGGAATATCTTTGTGCGTCTCTCAGATTCTCTAAAGAATGTGTCCAGCACCTTGTGTAAGCCATGCCAAAGAGAATTCAGGGCCAAGGGGTGTCCTACCGAGCACTAGGAAGGTGGCCCACTGTAGTAATTCATGATTGTTCATCTTACAAGAGGCTTTCTTCTGTTTTTTGTGTAGTTGCCTTTATAATCTTTCTATCAGTGATATATGCATGGATGAGGAGGAGACAGATGCTTTTTTTACACCAGCATACTCCGCATTACCCCACCACAGCCTTCATGAAGCCACAATTTGTAATTACTTATGCGCCATGGAGAGGAATTGGCTGAATGTTTATATTACATTGAGCATCCATGCACCAACTTCAAAGCTTCGCAGTAAATTGCTCTTGTACAGTGAATGTAAACTAGGGGAAAGCTGTCGAAAAATAAGGTTATTTTATTTTTTTAAAAGCATTAACTTCTATCAAGCAACAAATGTAAACTTGCTCGCGCACGCTTCTCTCATAGACATTACGTGGGAACTTTGCTGCTCCGCAATGCCCGAGCCGTTGCTCCACTCTCATTATTCTCTGGCACATCTACATTGTAAGATCTTTATTTTGATGTCTTAACCATATTTTTATGCTCCCCCTCCCCAGGTAAAACAACCCAAATGCAAATGGCCACATATATAAGGGGGTACTGCCAGGCAGCCAGTTCCCTGCCACCACATTGCCGTGTAGCTAACTCCTGAGCAAACAACAACCCCCCACGGCCACATTAATGAGCAGCTAACTCACATGGTCACACAACTAAAGGGGTACTCCTAGGTCAGTGGTGGCCAACGCGTGGCTCTTGAGCCACATGCGGCTCTTTCTTCATTCAAATGTGGCTCCCAACACTCAAAGTCATGTGACCACAAGAGATCTGTAAACCGCTGCACTCCAGCCAGACATGCAGCAGCACTATGTAGACTGAGAACTGAGGGAAACAAATACACACGGGGAGCTGGCTGGAGTGACACAGGCGGGTACTGGCTGGCGTGACACATGGGGGAACTGAAGTGTATTATGTTAATCTGGCTTTTCAATATATTTTATGCGGATCTGGCTTTTTCAATTATTTGATGTAGAAGTGGCTTTTTCATTGTATTTTATGTTGGATCTGGCTTTTTCAATGTATTTTATAACAGGGGCGTGGACTAGCAGGCACAAGGTCACACCCCATTTTTGCAAGTGCGCCTTCGGCTCGAAGTCGGCTCTTTGATGTGCCTAACAAGATTTCTTGGCTCTTTATCTCTGACTGGTTGGCCACCCCTGTCCTAGGTAAACACTCTTACTGGAGAGCTCTATGTGGACAGAATTTGGAGACCGCAGGCAGCAGGCTGGGATGGACAGGCACAGCAGTTAGCACAGGCCAGGACTGACAATTGGCACATAAAATGGCTGCCGCAATACAGGCACGCCCACGAATATCCGCTGGGGCTGACGAGGACTTGCTTCCTCCCTCCCTGCATAATTTGGTAGCAAGGCAGCAAAATCTAGGGGCCATGGCGACCTGGCCCCTGGGATTTTTCGAGCCCTGCCCTAATCTCTGCAGGCTCAGAGTTACTGCAAAACTACAATTAGGAACATCAGTAAATAATGCACCCTGAAACTGAAATCTGTTTTGCACTGCTACATCTAAGGGTGTGTACACACGGTGAGATATTTTCTTTCAATTTTGACTATATAGTCAAAATCGCAACAAAAGTTAGTGCAGATCGCAAGGTGAAAGTCACCTTGTGATCCCGATTCGATCCCGATGCGCTGTCCCGCCAGGTCGGCATCGAAGAAAAGACAGACTGTGCAGGTAAGTCAATCCTTGCTAGATCGGTGTACTATCTAGTGCAGAGGTTCTCAAACTCGGTCCTCGGGGGCACACACAGTGCATGTTTTGCAGGTAACCCAGCAGGTGCACAGGTGTATTAATTACTCACTGACACATTTTAAAAGGTCCACAGGTGGAGCTAATTATTTCACTTGTGATTCTGTGAGGAGACCTGCAAAACATGCACTATGTGTGCCCCCGAGGACCGAGTTTGAGAACCTCTGATCTAGTTCATCCCACATGTCAATGACATCTCACATAAGCCAAAATCGTAAGCACACATAGTCCATATCTCAAGAAAAGTTAGTCAAAATCTGTGCTATCTGGGCTCCGTGGAGTTCAAGGGAAATCGCAAGTGAAAATCAGGCATAGCAAGGATCTCACCGTGTGTAAACACCCTAACTCCATCCAGAGGCTAGTGCACTCCTGTCCTGTGTTTCCATAAACCAAAGTGAACCCACTGCACGTCCAAAGCAGTACAGTGCCTCAGCCATATTGTAATTCATAATGGGGATCAATGCGTAAAAAAGTCTAACATTTATGTCTGTATAAAGGCAAGCCTATATTGGTATTGTCCTGCAAAAAAACTGCTGAAACCAAATCTCACTGCAGGTGTTTACATTCATTATCATCCCACGCTTACCGCTTTCTGATGTTCCATTGCTTGACATAGCTTAGCAACAAGCAGGCCAAAGCTCTGTTTCATTGCACAGAAGAGTAATGGTTCTCAGCGGACATCAATCTGCCTTATATGTATATTACACAGGTCTGAAAAAACTTGCTATCTGTTCCAAACAACAATGTATAAATACTTCAGAGTATATCCCTCAATAATGCTTTCCATTTCTGTGTTTACATAGCAGTAATCTTTCTTCAGATTTTAATATAAAACAGTTATTGTACAGTGCACATGTAATGCTTTTTGTGTTAGGGGTTTTTAGTTTTTCTCTTTTAAAAAGTTAAAATAAACAGTGGAATATGTGACAGCATTACAAGAATCTGCTCCCCTGGTTGGATTCAAATTATATTCATATATTGTATATCATCCATTGTACACCTTTGCATGACCAAAAGTGTTTGTTAAATGATGATATAAAAGGTTTTGGACTGTAGGTTAAGAAGTTTTATATAAAAACTAATTACCAGCCCGTCAAAATGACAGAATAAGGTATCTGGGGGTATGGCCTAGCTGCTGCTGTGAGTGGAGGTGTCTCAGCAGAGCTCCAGGAATTCTGGCACTTCTCTACCTCCCTGCACATCCATCTCTGCTCCTTTCAGCCTGGTGCCCTCTCCCCCACTCCTGCGGCTGTGCGCTGGCCGGTTGGTGAGGTCCAAGGAATCGGGGAGCACTTCTGGAGGCTCCTGCAGATTGCGGCCTACCTTCTGCCCTGATGCCGGGGACTAAATTTTCAAGCCTACCTGGGCCGGACTTCCGGGACCCGGGAAAACAGGACGTGGCTCCGCCAGACGGCTCCTACCTCTCCCTGCAGGCTCCTGGGGAGTCTCTGGGGGCTCCCAGAGGCCGAGGACCCGTGGGCCCTTGTGTTTTTACTCCTGTGTGCCTGGGATCCACCTCTGTCTCCAGCTGGGAAGGAGACATTCACAGCCAGTGCCCATTTTGGATTCTTCAGTCTGTGCATCTCTGCAGCTCTGTCCCCTCCTTCTGAGGCTAAAACTGAACCCTGAGCTAGACCAGGACCAGTGATATCTGCCTGGGGCTCTCCTCCAGCTTTTTCTACTACATCTCCCTTGGGGTGTATATTCCATTATGTGGTAGTGCTGCCGATTCCTGCTGGAATCCCCTGTACTGGATCTGTGAGTACCCCCTTGCTGGGATTTGTTGTGCCTCTCTCATATTTGTCGTTTCTCCCCGACCCTGCAAAGATCTCTCTGCATGTTTGAATAGGGATGTGATGTGCTCTGTCCTCTCTACGCCTCCACCCGGGGTTCTCATGCATACATAGTAGCTTCTGTTTGGAACCAGCATACTACTCTGCCTTCAGGGCCTGTGACGCATTGGCCTTCCAGTTTCACTCGTCTACTCCTTCTACTGCAGCCCTCTAACAATGCCCCCTAAAAAAATTAAGTACGCACTCCCGCCCCCGGTGGCTTTCTCTAATCAAAAAGGGGCCCGTATCTCCTCGTCTCCTGCCGGGAGCTCCATCCCATCGAGCCAACCTGACCGTCCTAAGGAGAGTTCTGGCCATTCCTTATCGGTCCCTGGGGTGGACTCTAATTCTACAGATCCTCTCACTGTCGAGACTCTGTGTCAAGTCCTTGCAGCTTTTAATCTGAGCTCACTCAAGACCTCTCTCTGGCTATCCGTGAAGTTAAAGTGGAGCTAACTGCTTTAGGTGATCGCACGGACCATCTTAAACGTAAAATGGAGGAACTGGTGTCCTCTCATAATGACCTTATTTCGGCCCATGACCGACAACAAGCTGAGATGGAGACGTATAAAGACAAAATGGCGGATACAGAGGACAGGTCGCGGAGAAATAATATTAAAATCCGATGATACCAGACTCTGTGGCCAATTCGGAACTTCTGGACTATGCTATGTCCCTCTTCCGCAAACTGCTACCTGGGGCGGATGACAGAGACCTTCTCATCGATCGCATTCACCGGCTTCCAAAACCATGGTCTGTTTCCGCCTCCTACACTCGGGATACCCTCCTCCGTGTTCACTTCTTCACGACCAAGGAACGGATAATGCAAGCTGCCAGATCTGCGTCTGATTCGGATAAGCTTGGAGGCATACAAATATTTCCTGACTTCTCAGCACTGACCATCTCTAAACGTAGAGCTCTGGCTCCTATCACGGAGGCACTACGTTCTCATGACATTAGATACAGATGGGGCTTCCCAGTGAAATTGATTTCCCATGAGAATTCCTCCTACGTAGTTGCCACTCTGGACGCTGGGGTTAAGCTGCTTAATGACTGGGATGTTTCGGTCAAAGTGCCCTCTACATTGAAACCTCGCCTGCCACTTACCCGTGAGTGGTCTGCGACCTGACTGAGTATTCAATGTTCCAATTAATGTAGTTCCTGGTTGATCTTCATGTTTGGGGACTCCGTCCCCCTTATAATGCATACCGGATACGTGAGTTTATCTGTTATATATGTGTATGCTTTTGGTTCCTTCATTTGCTGTTTATATTACTATGTGTACCGCATTTTCCTCTGATTTTATCTCTTTTATCTTTCTTTTTCTTCTTACTTTACACATGAGGGTATCTCACTAGTCACTTACATAATTTGTTGATGTGCTTGTTGGTACCCTTATTGGTACTTGTAGTTTGGCTATACGTTATTGCTCCAGGTATACATGTGCTTTTTGTACCCCGGGTGGTGATACTACCACCACCTCCACATACTTTTTCTACTGCATACCTTTCCCCTGCAGTAGCAATGCGGTCCCAATATAATGGGCCCTTTTGGTTTTTCCTGCCTGTCCTTTCCTCTTTTTTCCCTAGTTTGTCGTCCCCCCCCCCCCCCCATTTGGGATGTCAGCTTTTTTTATATTTTAAATGGTACGAATATATTCATCCTATATTCATTGAATGTTAAAGGGTTGAACTCCCCCGATAAACGCAGGCTAGCCTTGACCACTTTTCATAAACACAGAGCTGAAATAGTTGCCTTGCAGGAAACACATTTTTCGTCAGCAGGTCCCCCGGCTCTGAGAGACCGGAGATACCCAGTTGGCTTTTTTGCAAATGGACCCTTCAAGCGCAATGGAGTGGCTGTTCTTTTTCGGAGCTCTGTTTTGTTTGAACTGCTGTCCCAGATAGCTGACAAGAATGGACGTTTCCTCATTCTAGTTGGAAAATTGGAGGATAAGATGGTTACGATTGTATCTCTCTACGCTCCCAATTCTAACCAAGTCCCCTTCCTTAGAAAAGTTTGCTCGACTATTGCGAGGGTTCGTCCGGGTGCCCTGCTTATGTTGGGCGACTATAATTTAGTGCTTGCTCCTAAATTAGATAGATCTCCTCGGTCTTCTTCCCAGATGTCTGCGACTCCGGCTGGCCCGTCACTCGCCTTCCATAATTTGCTGGCAGAATATGACCTGTATGACTTGTCGAGAGTTCAGAACCCAACTTCGAGAGATTATACGTATTTCTCTCCAGTGCACAATTCCTACTCTCGCATAGATCTTGTTCTTTGCGATAAGTGGACTTTGCAGCACTCAGCACAGGTGGATGTTCTACCTATTTTCTGGTCCGATCATGCCACCAATTTACGCCCCCTCGGCCATGGCGCCTATCTGCCCACCTGCTGTTGGACCCTATATCTAAAAAAGCGATTGATGATTGCATCGCCCTCTATACGGAAACTAATTCCCCCTCAGATACTTCTGTCACAACTTTCTGGTGTGCCCTTAAGGCAGTTGTGCGACGCACTGCGATCCAAGCCGGTGCTAGACTCAAACGACAAGCTATCCAACAACAACAAGACTTGGAATCTAAACTTAAGGAGGTTGAAGATAGGAATAAGCTCCACCCCTCTAGGGCCCTATGCAGGGAATTAAAGGATATCCAAAGCCAACTTCAGAAACTCCTTATGAGACGGAACCAGTTTGCTTTAAATAGGTTGAGACAGAAATTTTACCTGACTGGTAAAAGACCGGGGAAAATGCTGTCTCGCAAGCTCCGTGCTCTCCAGGCTCGTAATAGGATTAGACATCTGATTTCTCCTCAGGGTGGTAAAGTGTCCAATCCATATGACATAGCGAATCAATTCGCTAGATATTATACCAAGCTGTACAACCTTTCTTCTGATCCCCTTACTTTTCAAACCACTCCTGATTCTATACAATCCTTCCTAGCCGACGTCAAACTCCCCTCCCTTTCTGTGTGCTTTCCCTACAGAAATGCTGGAGGCTCAAATTATCACTATACCCAAGCCAGGTAAAAACCCAGCGCATTGTCAAAATTATAGGCCCATTGCACTATTGAACTGAGATATTAAAATTTTTGCCAAACTTGTCGCTTTCCGTTTAAATGTCTTTCTGCCATCTCTCATTGCCTACGACCAAGTTGGGTTTGTGCCTGGTAGACAGGCATCTGACAATACCCGTAGGGTTTTTGACTTGATTGATATCGTTCCCTCTAACACTGGCCTTCTCCTGCTCTCTTTAGATGCGGAGAAAGTGTTTGATAAACTGAACTGGCAATATATGTCCTCGGTTCTAGACAAGTTTGGTTTTAGTGGCCATATTTTCTCTTCGGTTTTATCTCTATATAGCTCCCCCTCTGCACGGGTATTTAGTAACGGTTTCCTCTCCAATACATTTCCTATTACGAATGGAACCCGACAAGATTGCCCTCTGTCACCCTTAATATTTACGTTGGGCATAGAACCCCTTGCTGAGAAGATTAGGATGTCTGGGGGCTTCCCGGGGGTGACTGTTGGCACTACTACTCACAAGTTGTGCCTCTTTGCGGACGACGTCCTTCTGTTTGTCACGGACCCGCTATCCTCCCTTCCTTGTTTGCATGCTATCTTGGGACTGTATAGTGAAGTTTCCTTTTTATAAAATTAATACGACAAAGACAGATGCTCTCCCCATTAATATCCCAGCTCCCATAGTGTCCACCCTTCAATCACACTATCCATATAACTGGCGTTCGGCTTCAATTCAGTATTTGGGGATCCAAATTCCACCTTCTACGGCCTCTGTTTTTGATGTTAACTTACCTCCACTCATTGATAGTTTTTTAGACCTGACTAAGTCCTGGCTATCTTATGATATTTAGTGGATTGGCCGCCTAGCAGCCTTCAAAATGACTCTCTTACCTAAACTCATGTACTTATACCGAACCATACCTTTTCTTTTCCCTAAAACGTACCTTGATAGATGTTGTGCTATAATGCTATGCTATGTCTGGAAGGCACGGCCACCCCGATTGGCTCGGTCCAAAATGATTCTCCCTCGTAGAAAGGGAGGGCTAGATATGCTCGACCTGGTCCTATACCAGGAGGCATGTGTGCTGGCCCAGTTTAAATACTGGTTGAGAGGGGCGCCTGTAGTGGGATGGGTATCTCTTGAACGTACTGGGAGTTTGGACCTTCCCTTAGAAGACTTTTTTAAGATACACCCAAACTCTAGACCCCGCTTATTGTCCCTCCTCCCCGCCACTAGAACATCTTTAAAAGTCTGGGATAAATTGGTGACTCGCCTGCCTGGACATCAATTTCCATATTCTACTATCTCACTACGAGCCATAGCTAAATTTAATCCCTAATTTAAATCTCTCTACCTGGTTTGTTTGTGGTTTGACTGTCTTGGGGGACCTTATGGATGGTAATGTTATGCTATCGTTTTCTCAACTCCAGTCTCTATATAATCTCCCCAGTGGAGAATGATTGCATTATTTCCAAATTCACCACTGGTACAAAGGTTTGCCTAGACAGGTGGCTCCCCCGAACCTGTTATCCCAGGTTGTCTTAACACGTGTATCTCTGTGTGACTCTAGAGGGGACATCTCATTTTGGTACAGGACGCTTATCAGCTTGCTTACTACTACTAAGTCTAATGCGCAGCTGAAATGGGAACAAGACTTGGATCTTCCTCTATCTGAAGCCCAATGGGAACAAATTTTTATTTCTTCTGACCGAATGTCCAAGTGCTTGAATCACACGGAGATGCATATCAAACTCCTTAATAGACTATATTTAACACCAGATAGGCTACACTCATTCTGGCAGTCTTGTTCCAAATACTGCTGGCGTAACTGTGGGGAAATAGGCCATATTTTCCATATTTTCTGGTCCTGTCCTTCCCTTCGACATTTCTGGAGCGAGATATTTGCTTTGATTAATTCGGTCTTACACCTGTCCCTCACCCCCTCTCCGGCCATGGCCCTGCTCCACATTTTTCCTGCTGAGATACCACCTCATCAGAGATATCTGGTGGGGCATATTTGTATAGCTGCCAGGGCTGCATTGGCCCAAAGTTGGAAACAAGCTTCTCCCCCTCCTCTATCACTAGTCACCAACAAAATTCAATTCAATTCTACTATGGAAACTGAGTTCATGCCTTACTCTTCTGCGGCCTCCTCCCCAATGGTGAAATGGAGAGCATGGCATGACTACGTCACTGCTGGAGGGGGTGTTTCGCCTTCCCCCTAACTGACTTGGCTTATACTTCCGCTCTGTGCACCGGCTGTGCCATACTAGCCCTGTGTCTATTATAGATTATCTGTTTATTGATATGTTTTCATGTTTGACCGTGTTTATCTTTATCTGTATCTTTTTCCAAGATGACTTTGTATTTTTCCTATTGTATCTATATTGATTGTTATAGTTGACTTCTGACAATTTTGATATTTGCATGTTTACATCCCGTTCCATTGGTTCTTTGTTCCCCCCCCCCCCCCCCCCCCGCCCCTTCCTTCTTTCTGTACCCCTTCCCCTTGCAAAACGAAAACTTGCTTTCAATAAAAACTATTGATGAAAAAAAAAATGACAGAATAACATAACAGTATTGTCAGCGCCAGCGGCTGTGTGTGCCCGAAAGAAGAAACATTTGAATTGCTCCACCGAGCGCCATCTAGTGGCCACCTGAACTCAAATTAGTTGAATTACCCCGTAGAGGTGGGGAGCAGGGTTAACCTTTTATTATATAGGATGACACATTTCCTAAGGGAATTGCATACACAATTTCTGCATATTAAAGTTATAAATCTAACTAAGGGTGTGTACACACGGTGAGATCCTTGCTATGTCCTATTTTTACTTGCGATTTCCCTTGAACTGCCCGGAGGCCAGATAGCACAGATTTTGACTAACTTTTCTTGAGATATGGACTATGTGTGCTTACGATTTTGGCTTATGTGAGATTTTGGCTTATGTGAAATGTCATTGACATGTGAGATGAACTAGATAGTACACCGATCTAGCAAGGATTGACTTGCCTGCACAGTCTATCTTTTCTTGCGATGCCGACCTGGCGGGACCGCGCATCGGGATCGCAAGGTGACTTTTACCTTGCGATCTGCACTAACTTTTCTTACGATTTTGACTATATAGTCAAAATCTTAAGAAAAAATCTCACCGTGTGTACACACCCTTACAGACAGCTGGTAATTTACCCTCTACAGTCTACATGCACATTACTTCTGTTACTCCCTGGCTGTTCTGTTTCCTGTGTATGCAGTCATTTGCCAGTCTCTCTAGGACGGGTGGGGAACCTTTTTTCTACCGAGGGCCATTTGGATATTTTATAAAATCCTTTGGGGGCCATACAAAAATTCTCAACTTAAAAAATGACCCTGCCCCCCCAGTAGGTCTGCCCCTTAGAGGTACTGTGTGTGCGCGCCCAAAAAATGGGTGTGGACAGTTAAAATGGGACGTCATACATATATGCCCCCAATAGTCCAGTGCCAGGTATACAAATGCACCCACAGTGCCAGGTATACAAATGCCCCCCACAGTGCCAGGTATACAGATGTCCCCACAGTTCCAGGTATACAAATGCCCCCCACAGTGCCAGGTATACAAATGCCCCTCACAGTGCCAGGTATACAAATGCCCCCCACAGTGCCAGGTATACAGATGCCCCCCACAGTGCCAGGTGTACAGATGCCCCCCACAGTGCCAGGTATACAGATGCCCCCACAGTGCCAGGTATACAGATGTCCCCACAGTGCCAGGTATACAAATGCCCCCCACAGTGCCAGGTATACAAATGCCCCCCACAGTGCCAGGTATACAAATGCCCCCCACAGTGCCAGGTATACAGATGCCCCCCACAGTGCCAGGTATACAGATGCCCCCCACAGTGCCAGGTATACAGATGCCCCCCACAGTGCCAGGTATACAGATGCCCCCACAGTGCCAGGTATACAAATGCCCCCCACAGTGCCAGGTATACAAATGCCCCCCACAGTGCCAGGTATACAAATGCCCCCCACAGTGCCAGGTATACAGATGCCCCCCACAGTGCCAGGTATACAGATGCCCCCCACAGTGCCAGGTATACAGATGTCCCCACAGTGCCAGGTATACAAATGCCCCCCACAGTGCCAGGTATACAAATGCCCCCCACAGTGCCAGGTATACAAATGCCCCCCACAGTGCCAGGTATACAAATGCCCCCCACAGTGCCAGGTATACAGATGCCCCCCACAGTGCCAGGTATACAGATGTCCCCACAGTGCCAGGTATACAAATGCCCCCCACAGTGCCAGGTATACAAATGCCCCCCACAGTGCCAGGTATACAAATGCCCCCCACAGTGCCAGGTATACAAATGCCCCCCACAGTGCCAGGTATACAAATGCCCCCCACAGTGCCAGGTATACAGATGCCCCCCACAGTGCCAGGTATACAGATGTCCCCACAGTGCCAGGTATACAAATGCCCCCCGCCCCTCCCTCCTCCCGCGCTGCTTACCGCTGCTGCTGGTTGCTGCTCCATTCAGCGGCGTTTCTCGTGTGTCAGGACAGGGAGGAGAGCGCGGGTGTCGGGCGGCGGCGTGTAGGACTTCAAACCAGCCGCGGGTTCGAGAGCCAATCAGAGCTCGGGGACCGGCAGCCGCGGCTCCTGATTGGCTGCCGGTCCCCAAGCTCTGATTGGCTCACGAACCGGCGGCTGGTTTGAAGTCCTACACGCCGCCGCCACCCGACATAGCCGCGCTCTCCTCCCTGTCCTGACAGCTGAGACACGCTGCCGCCGGACTGAGCGGCAGCGTGTCTCACTGACAGAAGCGGGTGGGCCGGAGCAAACGGCTTTGCGGGCCTCATACGGCCCGCAGGCCGGAGGTTCCCCACCCCTGCTCTAGGACAAACAAGTATATGTTCCAGCAGCCTCTTGCTCAGTATGCTGAGTAGCAAAATCTTCAGCCCAGCACTTAACAGCTATTTTCTTTGACTTGGAGCTATCCACCGTTCTGCCATAATCATTTCTACACACAGGTATTGTACCCAGGGGCAGACTTGTCTTATTCAGGTGGGGTAAAAAAATAAATCCAAATGTATATCCTTGTACCTAGACCCAATAAGTATGTTGTGTCGCATACTCTGGTTTTCCCTACAGTATGTAATGTCTTGGGGGGGGGGGGTTGTATGGTCTTGTCTTGAATGGGTAAATACTTTGCTCTTGAAATTGTTGAGCTCGTAGTTTTGATTCCATTACCTTTTTTTTTTTTTTTTTTACAAGATTGTACCGTTTCTGTAAACTATTATATGCAAATTCAAACCCTCCATTGGCTATGGCTTTCATGTGCAGATCATCTCTCATAGTGATGCTCATATTCTAATAGTGTAATTTGCTCCAACTTTCTCTTACGTCCTAGAGGATGCTGGGGACTCCAAAAGGACCATGGGGTATAGACGGGATCCGCAGGTGCTTGGGCACACTACAAAGACTTTGACTGGGTGTGAACTGGCTCCTCCCTCTATGCCCCTCCTCCAGACCTCAGTTACACTTTGTGCCCAGGAGTGACTGGACACACACTAGGGGAGCTCTACAGAGTTTCTCTGGAAAGACTTTTTTGTTAGGTTTTTTATTTTCAGGGAGACCTTCTGGCTACAGGCTCCCTGCATCTTGGGACTGAGGGGAGAGAAGTCAGACCTACTTCTTCTTAGTTAAGGGCTCTGCTAATTAGGCTACTGGACACCATTAGCTCCAGAGGGTTCGATCACTTGGTTCGCCTAGCTGCTTGTTCCCGGAGCCGCGCCGTCACCCCCCTCACAGAAGCCAGAAGAAAGAAGCCGGGTGAGTATTAGAAGAACCGAAGACTTCAGTGACTGCAGAAGACTTCAGTAATGGAGGTACAGCGCAGCGGTAGCGCTGCGCTCCATGCTCCCACACACTTTACCAACGGCACTCACAGGGTGCAGGGCGCTGGGGGGGGCGCCCTGGGCAGCAGTTACTGAAGTTTTTGGCTGGCAAAAAAGGGCTATACGGTGTCCGATCACGGTATAGGGTACCCCCACCAGTTTGCAGATTCAAATTTTAGCGGGCTACAGCGCGCCGGGAAGGCGGCGGGGCTTAGCCGCACATTGCTCACCAGCGCCATTTTCTTGTATCTCTTCAGTGCTGCAGAGACGCTGGCCCAAACCTCCACGCTCCCGCAAGTACAGGGAGGAAAAACAGGGAGGGGGAGGGGGAGGGGGGGGCAGGGGCACATACATTTGGTGCTTTTTCATTTTATGATAACAGCGCTGATCATATTACTGGCTTGTGTTAGTGTATGGGGCTGGGGTGTGAGCTGGCATACTCTCTCTGTGTTTCTCCCTAAGGGCTTCTCTGTGGGTCTGTCCCTGGGCTTGTAGACTGGGTGTGTCGGCACGAGGTGTCGACATGTCTGAGCCTGGGTGTTCGTCCCCAGAGGAAGTTATGGGCGCTGCAGAAAAGGATTTAAGTATGTGTCTGTCGGCACAGCCGACAGCTGATTGGATGACTATGCTGAGTACACTGAATGCTAATGTGGCTTTATTGTCAAAGAGACTGGATAAATCTGATTCTCAGACACAAACATGGAGACAGTCGGAGGAGGACGCCTTGTCTCAGGTACAAACAGTCTCAGGGTCACAGAAACGTGCTTTTAACCAGTTGGCCGATACAGGTACCGACACGGACTCTGACTCCGATGTCGATTTGAATGAGGCTTCTTTACATCCTCGGCTTGTCAAGAGTGTTCAGTACATGATTATAGCCATTAAAGATGTTTTACATATATCTGACACAAGAGTTTGTTTATTTAAGGGGAAAAGACCTGAGGTAAAGTTTCCCCCCTCTCAGGAAATGAATGCGCTTTGTGAAAAGGCTTGGGAGTCGCCTGAAAAAAGGTGGCAGATTCCCAAGCGAATTTTGATGGCATATCCTTTTCCCTCTGACGATAGGGAAAAATGGGAGTCGTCTCCAAATGTGGACAAGGGTCTATCCCGATAGTCCAAGAAGGTGGCGCTTCCGTCTCCTGACACGGCTGCCCTCAAGGATCCGGCGGATCGCAAGCTGGAGACAACTTTGAAGTCCATTTTCGTCATTACTGGTGCATTGCTCAGACCTGCTGTGGCGTCGGTATGGGTTAGTAGTGCTATTGCAAAGTGGGCTGAAAATTTGGCTTCTGATATGGATGCTCTTGATAAAGATAATATTCTTTTGACTCTTGGTTATATTAAGGATGCTGCAGATTACCTAAAGGATGCGGCGAGGGATATTGGCCTCTTGGGATCAAGAGGCAATGCCATGGCGATTTCGGCCAGGAGGGCGCTGTGGATTCATCAATGGAATGCTGATGCCGACTCCAAGAAGAATATGGAAGCTCTCCCTTTTAAAGGTAGTGTCTTGTTCGGTGAAGGCCTGGCTGACCTGGTGTCGACCGCTACGGCGGGTAAGTCACCTTTTCTTCCTTATGTTCCCACACAACAGAAGAAGGCACCCCATCAGCAGATGCAGTCCTTTCGGCCTAATAAATACAAAAGAGGTAAGGGCTCGTTCTTCCTCGCTTCAAAGGGTAGAGGTAGGGGAAGGAAGTCGCCTGCACCCAGGAACAGAAGTCCTCCCCTGCCTCTACCAAGTCCACCGCATGACGCTGGGGCTCCCCTGGGGGAGTCCCTACTGGTGGGGGGCCGTCTCTGATTCTTCAGTCAGGTCTGGGTTCTTTCGGCTCTGGATCCTTGGGTCTTAGACATAGTGTCCCAAGGGTACAGACTGGAGTTTCAGGAGATGCCCCCCAACCGGTTTTTCGTGTCGGCCTTGCCAACTTCTCTTCCCGAAAGAGAGGTGGTAAGGTATGCGATACAAAAGTTGTGTCAGCAGAGGGTCGTGGTGTCGGTTCCCCCGTCAGATCGGGGGAAAGTGTTCTATTCGAGCCTCTTTGTGGTGCTGAAGCCGGACGGTTCGGTCAGACCGATTCTGAACCTAAAATCCCTCAATCCATACTTGAAAACTTTCAAGTTCAAGATGGAGTCTCTTCGAGTGGTGATTTCCAGCCTCGAAGGGGGGGATTTTATGGCGTCAGTCGACATAAAGGATGCTTACTTACACATCCCGATATTCCCTCCTCATCAAGCCTTCCTGAGGTTCGCGGTGCAGGATTGTTATTACCAATTTCAGGCGTTGCCGTTTGGGCTTTCCACGGCCCCGAGGGTTTTCACCAAGGTAATGGCAGGAGATGATGGTCCTCCTGCGCAAGCAAGGGGTCACAATTATCCCATACTTAGACGATATCCTGATAAAGGCGAGGTCCAATGAGCAGTTGTTAAGAAATGTGGATCTCTCCCTGTCGGTTCTGCGACATCACGGTTGGATACTAAATTTGCCAAAGTCTCAGTTGATCCCAGCCACTCGGCTGCCCTTCCTGGGAATGGTCCTGGACACTGAGATACAGAGAGTGTTTCTTCCGGATGTCAAAGCTCTGGAAATCCAGACCATGGTCAAGGAGTTCCTGAGGCCGACAAGTGTGTCGATTCATCAATGCACTCGGGTACTAGGGAAGATGGTTGCGGCTTACGAAGCCATTCCGTTTGGCAGGTTTCATGCCCGGGTGTTTCAGTGGGATCTGCTGAAAAAATGTTCCGGGTCTCACCTGCACATGCACCAGAAAATAACTCTATCTCCCAGAGCCAGGATTTCTCTCCTGTGGTGGCTGCAAGGCTCTCACCTTCTAGAGGAACGCTGATTCGGAATCCAGGACTAGGTCCTGCTGACAACAGATGCAAGTCTCCGAGGCTGGGGCGCAGTCACGCAAGGAAGACATTTTCAGGGAAAGTGGTCAAGCCAGGAATCTTGTCTCCACATAAATGTTCTCGAGTTGAGAGCCATTTACAACGGCCTGCTACAAGCAAAGTACCATCTTCAGGGTCTCTCTGTCCTAATCCAGTCGGACAACATAACAGCAGTGGCGTACGTAAACCGCCAAGGCGGAACAAGGAGCAGGGTGGCTATGGAGGAGGCCACAAGAATCCTACGCTGGGCGGAACAGCACGTGAGCGCTCTGTCAGCAGTCTTCCTCCCGGGAGTAGACAACTGGGAAGCAGACTTCCTCAGCAGACACGATCTCCATCCGGGAGAGTGGGCTCTTCATCAAGAGGTATTTGCAGAAGTGACAAAGCGTTGGGGAATTCCTCTGATAGACATGATGGCGTCTCGCCTCAACAAGAAGCTTCCGAGGTATTGTTCCAGGTCAAGGGACCCCCAGGCCAGTGCAGTGGACGCCCTGGTGACTCCGTGGGTGTTTCAGTCGGTGTATGTGCTCCCTCCACTTCCTCTCATTCCGAAGGTGCTGACGATCGTTCGACGAACAAGGGTTCAGGCGAAGAAAAAGAACAAACGGCTGCGCTGAATATCAGGAACGAAACATAATGTACAGAGAGCCAACGTAAAAAATAACAATGTTTATTAATAAAACATATAAAAAGATTAATTATCAAATAACCGGTGAATAATATATATAAATATATATAAGAACAATCACTAGACGTGAACTAGTGGTATATTGTAATAACTCAGCTTATTGGGGTGAAAAGTTCCGTGATTCACTTGTTAGATAGTTAATAAATACCAGGTGTGTTGGTAGGATCCTAATGAATTAAAAGTCCCTCAGTTGAAATTGATATTCAATACCTTTCCAAAATGGGCTGGTAAGAGCCGAGCGTCCTCGGCTTCAATGTCCTGCAATGCCCATATACGCTGTGCAGCGGAAAGGAATGGACCGTCTCTCTCACAACCCGGTCGTGGCGGCGTGTGCGCTGAAGCCGCTGATGTCGGATGCTGTAGACGGAGGGTGCAGCGGGGACCAAGGAACACCTGGAAGATTTCACCTGAGCTGAGTGTGGATAGGGGCGGGTCCTGACGCGTTTCGTCACGTTCACGTGACTTTCTCGAAGGTAGAGGGTTCAGGCGATACTCGTCGTTCCAGATTGGCCACGGAGGGCCTGGTATCCGGATCTTCAAGACTTACTAGTGGAAGATCCCTGGCCGCTTCCTCTACGAGAGGACCTGTTGTTGCAGGGGCCCTGCATGTTTCCGGACGTACCGCAGCTGCGTTTGACGGCGTGCAAGTTGAGCGCCAAATCTTAGCTCGGAAGGGTATTCCCGGGGAGGTCATCCCTACTCTCCTTAAAGCTAGGAAGGAGGTTACGGCAAAACATTATAACCGTATTTGGAGGAAATATGTTTCATGGTGTGAGACCAAAGCAGCTCCGGCGGAGGAGTTTCACTTGGGTCGGTTTCTCCATTTTTTGCAGGCAGGCGTAGATGCAGGCCTGAAATTGGGTTCCATAAAAGTGCAAATTTCGGCTTTATCTATTTTCTTTCAGAAAGAATTGGGAATTGGCCGTCCTTCCCGAGGTTCAGACTTTTGTGAAGGGAGTGTTGCATATCCACCCTCCATTTGTGGCGCCGTGGGATCTTGAAGTGATCTTGCAGTTCCTTATGTCTCACTGGTTTGAACCTTTGCGTAAGGTTGAGTTAAAGTTTCTCACTTGGAAAGTTGTCATGCTTTTGGCTCTGGCGTCGGCCAGGCGAGTGCCAGAGTTGGCGGCCGTGTCTCACAAGAGCCCTTATTTGATTTTCCATTCGGTTAGAGCGGAATTGAGAACTCGTCAACAATTTCTGCCGAAGGTGGTTTCTTCGTTTCACATTAACCAACCTATTGTGGTGCCTGTAGCTACGGATTCTGTGGCGGTTCCAAAGTCTCTTGATGTTGTAAGAGCTTTGAAAATTTATGTCGCCAGAACGGCTCTTACCAGGAAAACAGAAGCTTTGTTTGTCCTGTATGCTTCCAACAAGATTGGAAATCCTGCTTCTAAACAAACTATTGTTCGCTGGATTTGTAATACGATTCAGCAGGCTCAGTCTTCATCTGGGCTACCGTTGCCGAAGTTGGTAAAGGCCCATTCTACTAGGGGTCTCGGCACTTCAGCTTTGCCGAGCAGCTACGTGGTCGGGTTCAAACACATTTGCTAAGTTTTACAAGTTTGATACCCTGGCTGATGAGGACCTCATGTTTGCTCAATCGGTGCTGCAGAGTCGTCCGCACTCTCCCGCCCAGTCTGGAGCTTTGGTATAGCCCCCATGGTCCTTTTGGAGTCCCCAACATCCTCTAGGACGTAAGAGAAAATAGGATTTTAATACCTACCGGTAAATCCTTTTCTCCTAGTCTGTAGAGGATGCTGGGCGCCCATCCCAGTGCGGACTGTTACTTGCAGTTGTATTATTGCTGGTTGTATTTGTTTACACATGGGCTGTGTATTAGTTTATTCAGCTTGTTGCTGTTAATTCATACGGTTATCTGGTTTCATAATACTCCAGTTGTACGGTATGTTTGTGGTGTGGGCTGGTATGTTTCTCGGTATCCGTTCACATGGTCGACCATGTTATGGTCGACCACTATTGGTCGACATTGACATGGTCGACATGGACACATGGTCGACACATGAAAATGGTTGACACATGAAAGGTCGACACATGAAAAGGTCGACATGAGTTTTTTAACTTTTTTTTCTTTTGGGGAACTTTTCCATACTTTACGATCCAAGTGGACTACGATTGGAACGGTAATCTGTGCCGAGCGAAGCGGTAGCGGAGCGAAGGCACCATGCCCGAAGCCTGGCGAACGGAGCGAGCCATGCGAGGGGACGCGGTGCACTAATTGGGGTTCCCAGTCACTTTACGCAAAAAACGACACCAAAAAAAGGTTAAACTCATGTCGACCTTTTCATGTGTCGACCTTTCATGTGTCGACCATGTGACCATGTCAATGTCGACCAATAGTGGTCGACCTAATGACTGTCGACCATAACATGGTCGACCATTCATACCGGAACCATGTTTCTCGCCCTTTGTTTAAACAAAAATCCTTTCCTCGAAAATGTCCGTCTCTCCTGGGCACAGTTCCTATAACTGAGGTCTGGAGGAGGGGCATAGAGGGAGGAGCCAGTTCACACCCAGTCAAAGTCTTTGTAGTGTGCCCAAGCTCCTGCGGATCCCGTCTATACCCCATGGTCCTTTTGGAGTCCCCAGCATCCTCTTCCCCTAGTCTCCGGACTAGGAGAAAAGGATTTACCCGTAGGTATTAAAATCCTATTTTTTGCAACCTTTTTCAAAAACACAATTTTGTTATGTAAGATAAAATAATTTAAATTACATAAAGGGGAGGAGAGGGTGTATTTACACAACTTTTATCCTTTGTGGGAGAACGCCGAGCCCCTAGTCTCGACTAAAAATGGGTGTTGGGTCTTTTGTAATTGTATGTTGTAACTCACAACAACACAGACCTACTAATTTCACAGGGGCAAGTCAGAAACAGAACCAATAGACAAAAGTTTCCTCCACACATGAGCAGAGCTGCAACAAATTATGCTGCTGATGCTTAGTGCATTGTGATCTGATATGAGTCAGGGGTGGGACTGAACTGCTGACTGACAGCGGAGCTCAGGCTGCTCAGTCAGTCTGTAAGGCGAGCCATCCTACGCCTTACCCATCCAGGCACAGTGACTGCCATGTGTTGGCCAGGAAGTTGGAAGCTGTGTGTATAAGCTGCAGCCAGCGGTCAGTAGCGGATCTTGCCATGGGCAAGCAGGACTTTTGCCCGGGGCGCCGCCTTCCGGAGGGCGCCATCCGGAGGGCGCCGCACCAGGGCAAGATCCGCTGCTTCTGTGTGCCCACCGCTGCTGCCGCTGTGAAGGGAAACTAGATGCGTACGCGTCTAGTTTCCCTTCGTGGAGAGGTCCTTTACTGTGCGGTGCGCGATGATGTCATCGCGCACTGCACATCATTTAAGTGTGTACAGGGGGCGTAAAATGGCCACGCCCCCGGGCGCACAGAGCCCCAGGACCGGCCATGCCAGCGGTGCTGCGGCTGGCTGACAGCCTAGTAGCTATGTAGCACCATCCCTAGGGGACGTTCCACGGGCCTTATACAGGCATGCAGCAAGAAATATGCTAAATAAATAAATAGCAGTGCAGGTCATAGAATACATGCTACATGGCCTTCAACATATGTCTAGGAGGTTAATGGAGTACATGATGCGAGTCTTATTTTAATTTGCCTTCCTGATTTTTTTTTGATTTTTTTTTACCACTTCTGTTGGATTTGTTTTAGTGCATTAGTTTGGCATGTATCAGCTACTGTGTTGCATATAGTGCTGTGTAGCCCTATGGAATAATATGATATGATTTTGGTACGTTACAATGTACATAGTAGTTTGCTACTGTATATTTTTAAACACCACGCCCAAATGGACTAGAGATGGTTTGACTTTCATATCCATGCTGCTCCACTCGCCAGCCCCAAAATGTTACATCCTGTTATTCATGTTAGCACAGCTCGCCAAACTGTTCTCTACCTAGCCCTTGCTGTGATACTGGTGCTTCTTGTGTATATATAAAGTGACCGTTTCTAAGTAAACATATATGTAGTATATCAGCAAGGCTCAGGGATAAGTTTCATCCTTCCAAGACAGTGTGATTTTAGACGGTTAGTTATGTTCAGGGAAATGTACTTAGTTTGAAAACTGTGTATGTCCGGTGTGGGTCTTGGTAAGTAAAACAGCCGTGCCTGACATACGAGTCATTGAAATGGGTAATAGTTGTTCCAACTATCAAATATTTAAATAATTAAGAAAAATTATTTGCTGTATTTTGATTGTAGTTTTAATGTTTGCTTGCATTTATTTCCCCTTTTAACTTGACTTAATATTGAAATAATTTGGAGAGAATACTTTTTACAGGTTTCTGGAAGTAACTTAACTCCGGTATTTTGTAGTCGAGCTACTTTAAAGGAGACTAATCAAGATCATCCACATGTGCATCCGTAGCTACTCTGTTTGGACGAAGCTTTGTATATTGTCTTTGCCTCTTGCAACGTTTCCAGATTTTAAGTGGCCATTAATGACTATGCCAATGTAAACACTTTGGGTGTTAGTGTCTATAATAAGTACTTAGTGCATTTCTGTGTTAAGTTTCCCGTTTATCCAACTATTTTTATGCTGTTTATTTATATAAGCGGCAGATAAAAAGTCACGTCGCTACACATTTGTAATGCATGAGAACACTACTGGCAAAGATGTACGGCTTATGTCACTTGAGGCATTGTGGTGAGATCTTGTTTGGGAAGGAGAAGCAGAAATTAAATTGGGGAACTCTTCTTTTAATTGGCTTAATTTATGAAGGTTAAGACTTTTCATGTTGAGGGATTAAAATAAATGTGCTGGGACGTGTCCGGTCATTGAGCTTGTTTGATTTTTCCACAATTCATGGTAAAACAGTGACATAAAGCAAACAAAATAAATGCAGTTATAAGAGCTTACAGTCTAGTGGGGAAAGCGAGAGTGGAGAAAAGAGGTGCGAGTATGGCCCAATTGAGGATTGGCACAGTACAGCTGCTCTAATACAGAGCGTGTTTAAAGATTTAGGGGCTGATTTATTAAGCCTGGTGAAGTGATAAATGAAAGGTGATAAAGTACCAGCCAATCAGCTCCTAACTACCAAGTCACAGGCTGGGTTTGAAAAATGTCAGTTAAGAGATGACTGGCTGGTGCATTATCATCTTCCACTTTATCACTTCACCAGGCTTAATAAATCTGCCCCTTAATTTCTCTACAAAACATTTGTTTGCAGCTTGTTTCTGACATGTGAGATCCCAGCATATTAGTGCTTTCTTAAATGAGCGTTATTTACTTTCTGTCAAACACCCGCCAGATGCTCTTCTAGCACGCACATGTAGGGCAGTTTTCAGGGGGGGTTATAGCTGCTGCAGTCCCACAGTTGTGTAATGTTTATATGTGAAACACCTGGAGGCACTAAGGATTTGTAAACTATTTTAAGGTGCAAAGGCCATCTGGACTCCAAGAATACCTTGGAGGTACTCCCCTTTACTGGGGACATTTTATTTGGAGAGGACCTGAATAAAACAGTGTCTGAATTAGCAGGTGCTAAGACTGCTTTTCTTCCTCCTACTAATCCTTCTGCACAGAAGGCGAAGACTACCACTTTTCGTTCCTTTCGACCACAAAGGGAAAGCCAAGGGTTAGTCTTACCCCAGACAGTCTCGTGCTCCCAAGACCACCAAGCCCAAGACGAAACCGTCCTGGGCAGCCCGTGAGCCTGCTTTGAAACAAGACAAACCTGTTGCATGACGGGGCGAGTCTCCCCCTGGGGGACCCCAGGGTGGGAGGCCAACTTCTACAGTTCATCCAGGTCTGGTTAAAGACCACTTCAGATGCTTGGGTACTGGAAGTTGTCTCTCACGGGTATGCTGTCTCCTTCAAGAGACGTCCCCCCTCACCAGTTCTGCACTACGGTAATCCCTTCATATCTGTTGTAGGCGCAGGCTCTACAAACGGTGGTAGGTTCTCTCCTGAGTACAGGAGTGGTTGTGCCGATACCTCAGTTCCAGCGTGGAAGAGGCTATTATTATTATTTGTTTCTTGTGCAGAAACCCAATGGGTCGTTTCGGCCAATACTCAAACTCAAGTCACTGAACAAATTTGTGAGGGTCGCCAAGTTTCGTATGGAAACATTGCACTCTGTTGTGCTGGCGATGGAACCTGAAGATTACATGGTATCCCTTGATATACAGGATGCTTATCTGCATATTCCTATTGGCATATTGCATCAGCAGTTCCTGCGGTTTGCTGTTGGCAACAGTCACTACCAATTCCAGGCTCTGCCGTTCGGACTGGCCATGGCTCCTCGGATCTTCACCAAGGTTATGGCCGTGATGACGGCACATCTCCGTCGTCAGGGAGTCTGAATCCTGCCGTACTTGGACCACCTGCTAATTTTAGCGACTTTCCACGATGTCCTCCTCAGTCATCTACAATTGATGGTGAGTTGCTTACAAGCCCACGGATGGCTGATCAATTGGAAGAAGTCCTTGCTGGTCCCAGCTGAGAGTATGGTGCACCTAGAGGTGCTCCTGGGCACACACAGTCAGAGATTGTTCATGTCTCTAGACAAGGTCCTGAAAATTCAGGACACAACAAGACACTTCATCCGTCACTCCAGAGTATCGATTCACTCGGCGATGCAAGTACTTGGCCTGATGGTGTCGACGTTCGACATGGTGGATTATGCTCAATTTCAGTCCTGCCCTCTGCAACGATTAATTCTTGCCAAGTGGGACGGCCTGCCTCATTGGATCAGATCCCAAAGGATCTTGTTGACTCCGGAGGTTTGTTTGTCGTTGGCCTGGTGGCTCCAGGACCAGCAATTGGACAGGGGCCGTCCCTTCTGGATACCTGACTGTGTCCTCCTGACGACGGATGTCTGTCTGATAGGATGGGGAGCAGTGTTGAAGCAATACTCTTTTCAGGGTCGGTGGACCATGGAAGAATGACTCCTCCCAATAAGCATCCTAGAGTTGAGGGCGGTGTTCAATGCATTATCACTTGCCCTGCCTCTGGTACGGAACAGACTGGTTCAAGTACGGTCAGACAATGCCATGACAGTGGCATACAAAAACCATCAAGGTGGCACTCGAAGCCGCATGGCTATGAAAAAAGTGTAAAAAATCGTGAGAGTGTGGTTCTTTGTGACTAACCATCTGCCTTCTTTTACCTGCCCCTGCATTGTACTGGTTAATGAAACTGAGCTTTCAGTGGCTGAAATCGGGGTTATAGAGGAGGCCCCAATGCATCCTGGCACAGTCAAAGCTTTGCCTGATGGTGCCTCTGGATCCAAGATCCCACTCTACACCCCGATGTATTCCCTGTGGAACCCAGTGTACCTCGCAGAAAGAGTTAACCATGGTAAGTATACCATAACACTCTCCTTTTCTCAATATTACCAACATTTTAGGGTTAATTTAGATCATTCTGTCTCCACTAAAGGTATGGCACAGTGGTTACCCAAATTCCCTGACTATGAAATCAAAGATCATCTGCTGCTCTTATAACGTTGTGCAAAATCTTGCCCTCTGGTGTCTATATGGAAATGTTTTTGAATATTTTCCACAGATCTTCTCTATCCCCTCATAGGAGTTTCCTTATGGGACGCTCTATTTCCGCCTGCTAATAGATGTGGGGAAACTATTACTGACCTTTACCATTGCTTTTGGTCATGCCCGTTGGCCGATTTTGGCATAAAACCGTATGCTGAAACTTCACTACTTAACTATGTTCCCTTTAATGCAGAGTGGGCAATATTTGGCATGATCCCATCTTCAATGAGAGTTAGCAAAGGAGGCAAACGCCTCCTTTTGGCGATTAGCGCAGCAGCCTGCAAGACAATTTTACAGGTATGGATATCCTCTTCCCCTCTGATGTTTTCCTTGTTTAAATGTAACTTTTCTACCTTTTTTAGAATGGATTGGATCGAAGTTAGCCTAGAAAAAGAATTTAAAGTAGGCATTTTTTTCACAATGTGGTAAAGCTATATTGCTACGTTGTCTGCAGAGATGAAAAGAGAAATCTATCACAGTTTAAAACATATATCCTGGTTTTTATTGCGCTTAATAGACAATGACCCACTTGTAGATACTGATTCCAGCCACACATAGTATATCTTAGGTGGCCAGCCCATCGTATGTGACTGCTCTTACTGTGGGGTGTTCCTGGGGGCAGGGGGTTGGGCGTTGTGAGAGAGAGAGATGGTTTTAATTTCATTTATTGCTTTTCCTTTTCTTTCTGTTAATATAACTATATATATTATTATTTTTTTCTCTTCTTTATTACTTCCTACATGGAGGTATGGTCCAAACAATGTACAATACTTTACATATTTATTTGTTCCGTTAACAGGAGAGAGTTCGCTTTTATATCATAGTGTTTTTCCAATATTTATATACATTGAATATGCTAACCTTCAATCTTTGCATTTAATGCAATCTTCAAAATACGATGTTGTTTGATGCATAATATTTTTATCTCTGTACTCATTGTAATTTGTTTATGTACAAAAATGGGACTGTACACGGTTCATTTTGTATTTTAAATGTCTTTTAATATGACATGCAGTGCTTTAATAAAAAAACTTACTGAAAAAAAACCCTTGATAAATTTGATAGTTTCAATCACGTCCCTCCTGTTTCTCTCTGCTCCAAACTGTACATATTAAGATCTTTTAGTCTTTCTTGACAAGCTTTGATGTAGGCCATGCACCATTTTAGTTGCCCTTCTTTGTATAGTCTCTAATGTATTTATATCCCTCTGAAGGTATGGCCTCCAGAACTGATCACAGTATTCTAGATGAGGCCGTACTAATGACCTATACAGTGGTGGTATTATTACTACTTTCTGCCACTGATTCCTCTCCCTATGCAATAAAGCATCTGACTTGCCTTCCTCGGTGCTTTGTTACATTACTTACCTGAAATGATGACTCCTAAATCCCTTTCCTCCTCAGTAGTTTCCATTATAGTGCCCTTGATACTATATTTAGCCTTTGTGTTTTTGAGACCCAAGTGCATGATTTAGCTGTTTTCCTTTTTACATTATACTGTACTGTAGTTACCACGTTCTTGCCCATTCCTCTAGCCTTCTTAGATCCTCAATCATTTGTTTTACGCCTTCTGGTGTGTCTACTCTGTTGCATACCTCTGTGTCACCTACATAAAGGCATACTTTCCCTTCAGTACCATTTGCAGTGTTGCCAACAAAGATATTTGAAAGGCACTGGTCCAAGTACAGATTCCTGGGGTGCTCTGCATACTCAGTGTTTGCTTCTCTGGATCTACCTGCTCTACATTTCCTTTACAAGTTGGAGTACCACAAGGCTTAGTCCTATGCCATCTGATCTTCTCTATACCTTGTTTCTTGGATTGCAGCGTTATCTCTATTTGGATGATACCCAATTTTATTTATTATTTATTTATTACCAGTTATTTATGTAGCGCACACATATTCCGCAGCGCTTTACAGAGAATTGGCCATTCACATCAGTCCCTGCCCTAGTGGAGCTTACAATCTAGATTCCCTATCATATGTACACACAGACAAATTCACTAGGGTTCATTTTGTTGGGAGCCAGTTAACCTACCAGTATATTTTTGGATTGTGGGAGGAAACGGAGTACCCGGAGGAAACCCACGCAAGTACGGGGAGAATATACAAACTCTGCACCGTTAGGGCCATGGTGGGAATCGAACCCATGACCTCAGTGCTGTGAGGCAGTAATGCTAACCATTACAGCGTCCGTACTGCCCTAGTTATCCTCTCCGGACCGCTCATACTCTGAAATATTATAAAACAAAAAAGTCACAGACGGCTGAATATAATCTTCAGACCAGTGGTATTGACCCAGAGCAGTAAAACTTAAATATAGCTTTGCTGGTGCAGTCACCTGTGTTTTTAATACACAGGGTGAAGCAAAAATAGGTTAACAATGCAGATGCCTGGATCCCGACATGCGGTGAAATGCTGACGCCAGAATACTGGCGCCACAGGCTTTTCTCCTTCTATGCGTGTCTACGACCGCAGCGAGTCCGCAAGGGGCTTTCTAGAGCTCACCCACTGACTGCATACTGGTGTCCGGGATCCTGCTGTCGGGATCATGACAGCCGTGATCCCAGCCACCAGTAATACGTATGTATTCCTACTCAACTTACTATTGCCTCTATAATGATAAACTCCTTTATCTATTGTCATAGAATAGTAGATAGGTTGTTTAACCACTTACCTGGAGTGGTCGCATCAGATGCAGCCATGCCAGATTGAGCTTACCCTGACATTGTCGCATGTGACGCAACCAATCCGAAACGTCCAGGCGGCTGCTGCTGGAAGATAATCTACCAGCAGCTGCCAGTCTTAGAGGGGCACTGCCCAGCTCCTTTGCATCCTTGTTCCCTCCCCCAGTGCAGCCGATCACTGCTGATCTTGCACCTCCCTATCCGGTAGCGATGTTACGATCATCATTTGTCCAATATATATTATATATATAACATTTAAAAATGGTTTTGTTTTTTATAAAATCATGTTTGATCATTTTTAGATATTTTTAACATAATTCAATCATTTAAAAAAAAAAAACTGACAATTTCTGAGAGGTTTTTGGAAAAAATGTGAACCAGTTAAGTGGTTAATGGTTATTTCATGAAAATAATATAGCAACTGGGTGACACTATTCCCTAGATATTTCATTTTCTCTCTGTGTTGGCATGTCCTACTCTTATTAATGCACTCAAGTAAAACAAAAGGCATTCTTTACAGAAAAGTCATGTTCAACAATTTTATTAAGACAAAGTTAAATTTCTTTGAAAAATGGTTGTTCCATTTTTATATCTGTCCAAGTGTTGAATGACACATACAGCTGTGGATGTATGATTATGTCCTAGTATACCAGGTCCTCCCAGCAGGAAAGGTAGATGTTGCTATACATTATGCGTGATATCAGCCTGAGCAAACACAAACTTGGCAGTAACTTAAATTGGATTCTGGGCATATATATATTTCCATATTAAATCTGTATAAGCTAGATAAGAATACAGTTCTGCTGTCAACTTTCTAAATTTTTGTTGAATATAGATTGCTTGGCATTCTGACGTACAGGATGGTGGCAGTCAGAAGACCGGCGCCAGAATCCTGAACGCATGTATGCCAGGGAGATTAGGTTACATGATACTGCTCTTTCAGTTTCTCTATCTAGCACATTCTCTCCTCTCCTTCCCTCAATGTGTAAGGGTTCAACAAATCTCTGTTTTTGGACCCTTTATCACAGCATCACTTTTCTTGGGGAACTATTTCACTCTACAGTACCACCTCTTAAGACACACCAATTATAACTATGCTCACTTAAAGCTCAATGTATTTCAAACAGAGCATCAAGAACTACAAAAATTTCCTCAGTCTCCCAAGATTGCTGCCTTGGCGTCACCCTTGATTCCACCCATTACGTCACCTCCATCTTTAAAGGGGTTGGGTATGATTTGCTGGCTTTGGGATGCCGGCAGTCAGAATACCGATCACAGCATCCTGATTATTAGAATTCAGACAGTGGCAGGTAAGTATGCTTTACCCTGGCCCCCTAACCCTAATCCTCTCTTTCTGTAGCCTAAATCTAACCCTCCCCAAAGCAGCCTAACCCTCCCGGTGGCGCCTAAATTTAACCCACCCTTCCCTCAGCCTAGACCTCTCCCTTCCCATAGACTAAATCTAACCCTCACCCCTCCCCCAGGCGTAGCCTAACCCTCACCCTGCAGCCTAAACCTGCCGGTGTCGGCATTCCAAATAGTGTCGGGATTCCAGCATCAATATTCTGACAGCCGGGATCCCGACCGGATCCCCTTCAAAGTGTAGCTTCAATCTGTGCCTTTATTGCCCAGCTAAAACTACACATTCCCTATTCTTCCACCTCAACTACCGCAACCTCCTCCTTTAGCATCCCATGGCACCTGCCTGTCCATGCTCACAGTGTCTTAGATGACGCAGAGCTTTCTTTTCATTTTTCAATAATTTTTTATTCTCTTTTTATCTGCACCACCTACTTCTCCGGTATAAATTTTAAATGACTTATCCTTGCCTACATGCCCTTAGCTACATTACCTCTTGCATCGCTTATACTGTATGCCCTTAGTTTTATCTGAAGCCTCATCATGCAATGCTTCCATCACGCCATCTTAGAGCTGCCCCCTCTGATTGCCACCTCTCACTTCACCTTAAAAGACTTTAGTCTTTACTTGCACAGCTATCCTGGGCTATCTTTAAACAGTATGAAAACCCTTTTTCCTAAATACATACACTGGGAACAGTATTGCTGCTGTCCCAATGTCCCTTCCTGCCGGTATTGCCATTTATTTGTTTTGTTGACAACTACCGTGGTTATTTGTGGCTGCTTTGTTTGTTCTGTATATTGCATTTATTTATTCCATTGAAGAGAACTTTGATCTGTGTATTTTGCAGTCCTGCAGTTTATATTTCTAAATCTTGTGCTTGATTGTACCATAATACTGTGAATTCCTGGAAGGTGGTCTGGCCGCTTCCATCCCTTCTTGCCCTTTCCTATTTCCAGACCATTGTGGGTGCTGTTTTTCACAGCATGCAATAATCAGACACTTGGCAAGAGATGTAGAGACAAGTTGTCTCAACAGGAGTGAGCTAGTAGAGATTTATTCTGTACAGTCAAAGTATTGTCAGTTTTCCGCTGCTTGCAGGAAGTACAGGAAGGAAGTATCCTGGGCTTTCTTATAACAAAGACAGCAACACAGTTACAGTAAGACAGCCAAACTGATACAGCATGCAACCTTAATGAGTCCAAGGTAAAATGTATCTGGTGGAGAAGTTCCTTCGTGGTTTTTATACAGCAGGTTTTACATTTCATCTGTTCATATGTGTGTTTTTTTTTTTTGCATATTATGCATAGGACCGCTCAATCAGTATTTTTGTTAACGGGCAACAAAATTTCCAATGAATGCATAATTTACATATGCTATTATATACTACGGGAATAATTGCCTACTTCTGCCAAATTCCTGGTATAGTGACAACCCTCCCAGATCCCGCCTCCTTTTCCAGTGAAATGAGAGGAACCGGGACCATGATGATTTCCTGTTAATCTTGTCATAAGGCTCCCCGGTGTAACCACCGGAACAGCTGTACAATGTAGGATGACATTTATGGCACTGTGGCCCCCGCACTTCTCCCAGCTTGATCTAGACCCTTTGACTTTTCCGGTGGGCAACATTAAAAAAGTCGATAGGTTTGACTAAGAGGCATGAACAGTATGATTGGAAACATCCCTATTACATCAGTCTGAACATCGTACAAACCGGACTAGCTTTACCTGTAGAGAGAGTAGAAAAATTAGGACACTTAAAATAGTCTCTGCGTGCAGTTAAATAATGGATGCAAGTTACATCACAGGAGTTTATTATAACCTATATTGGTTCTTCCTTTAATAATCTGTCATCAGAACTTTAGGGATTTTTTTTAATTATTATTTCTTATTAATGGAAATGATGGTTGTCTTCAATTATTAAAAGGAAATATACAAAAAAAAAGCAAAAAATAAATAATAGATATCTTCTCCAGGAGACAGCACAATGTGCTTACGTTCAGACTGATACATTTTTAAAGAGTGGACTAAAATGCAAATTTTTGACTCTGTTGATTCTAGAAATTAGTTGTATGCAGAATGCATTTTTAAAGTGTAAATGAAATGCCCGTGGACTATATATATTTTTTTTACTTTGTCTAGTGCAATTGAATAGCCTCTTATCTTTTTTCCCAGGTTCAGGGTGCCAGCTTTCGAGGCTGGAAAGATGTGACATCCATATTTAACAAAGATGATGAACAGCAACTTTTGAAAGGATCAAAATCTCCTAAGTCTAAAGGGTAAGAATGAATGACCACGTTAAAGAAGATACATTAACATTTGAGAACTTTAAAACTAAATTGTGTGTGTGTTTTGTTGGATTCTGTCAGGTGTACTCACACAGCACAAAGCTTCTCTTGTACTGCACAGGGGTAGTGGGGGCAGAAATAGATCCCATAGTCACTAGTCCTCCCGAGCAGGTCTGCCAATGTTTGTTTTTGTCTAGATGTTTTATAAGACAGGCACATTTCATTATTTAATGTTGTGCCTCAAAGACAGAGCACCAGTTGCACTGAAACATTTTGGTGTTTATATATATATATATATATATATATATATATATATATATATATATATATATATATATATTATTATTATTATTATTATTATTATTATTATTATTATAACACCACCATATACCTGTCCAACATCTTTTAAGCCATTATTCTGCACCTTTTGAAAACTTCCAGGGGGGTATCCCAGGGGTTCTAAACCAAGTCCTGACATTTTTACCTTTAAAAATATATTTTTTTCATAAGTTTGCACCTGCTCTGAAGCAGTGAGAAAAAAGATGTCTATATTCCAATATAAGTAGCCACACAATTCTCGTGTCTAATTGAATAGCAAAAGCACTGCGAATGCAGCAATTTTGCGCATCACAGGGGAAAAAATGAATGCGTTCAATTAAATATGCTCCTTGGTTTATGAGACATTTATTCATTGGATGAGAAAGTGCCTGACACCACCATTAGCTTCAAAGACCCTGTGGGCATCCACTTTTGATTTTGTATTTCTATTTTGCAAGACCAATCAAGGCAGAGGTGTGTACTTGTTTACACAATCTCACGCCTTTTTGTAACCACTTTGTACATTCTCTGCAGACCATCTGGAAAGACAAAGGAGGAAGTAAAGACTGAGAAGAAATCTGGTTTTTGGGACAGTTTGGCAATAAAACAGAATGTTCAACAAAAGAAAGCAGATGAGATTGAGGGCTGGGAGCCCCCGCAAATTATGGTTGAAGAGCATCCATCCTTTACAGAAGGCCCACTAGATGACAACCATTCCTGGCCCGGCTGGGAGGATGAAACCAAAGGAACCTCTAAATATACAAACCTTACAAGTTCAGGAAACAGTTCTAGGTGGAGCATAAAATCAGCCGGCAAACTGGTTAGCATTAGACGGCGGAGCAAAGGCAACCTCACAGAGAATTGGGAAGAGTTAGAATGACAATATTAGCAGTCTCGCATTATGCAATATCTTTCCTTGAAGAGTAGCAGGTTTCATGAATTTCATGTCATTTTATACCAAAATATCTTAAGTATTGTATACATATGTACTTTTATATTTAACTGAGACCTAAAAAAATAAATTTGCACTCGTAATCTTTTTTTTTTTTTTTTTTTAAATAAAAAATAGATCAGTTTTCTTTAAACAAAAAAAAAAAAAAAAAAAAACACCCACCTGTGAAATGCTAGGGTGACCCTGATTGTGCCTACATTACACTGACTCTGAAATATGAAATGAAAGTTGGTTTAACCAAAAAAAATAGTAATTCCATAGTGAATGTATACACTGGTTGTAACCTAGACTGCCTTATACTGTTATCAGTAAAGGGTATTTGCCTTGCACATTATACTGTCAAGTGCCTGTATTTCACCTTGATAATATATTTGTGATGCACAGCTTAATTTATTGATAAGTTAATTTACCTGTTGTGCTTTTATGGAAGAAAGGTCTTTATGAAGACTAGAATTTCTTGTTTGGAGAAATTATATTTAGCTATGTGTTTTTTTGTAATGTTTTATTTCAAGATATTGAAATCCTAAATTGTCCAGCTCATGGAGTACACAATGTACTGATACAGATATCTGTTACGTTATGCTTAGTTGCATAATATCTGCTGACCATGTAATCCAACCCTGAGCATTCTCTTACTTTAAGATGTTTGAAACTGCAATACACTGCATGCCTACTTTACATTAGTATGCATTAGCACTGTCTGGTCATGCTGGGAGTTTTAGTTGCACTGTTTGTTTACCTCTGCTGTAGACCAAAAATAAAGAAGAGGTTTATTGTGTTTTTTTTTTTGTGATAGGTGAGGTTTAAAAAGACAAATCTCTGTACAAAAGATTCTGCACGTATAAATCCTTTTCTTTAGATGGTATTTTTGTATTTATAGGCGAGTAAAACATTTTTTATGAAAATGAAGCAAGTACTATTCCTGCATCATCAAGGTTGTTTGTTAGTATGCATGGTTAGCAGCTGGAACTTTACCAATGTGAAATCATGTAGACTGACCGCTTCAGTCAGTCACTCCATGCAATGTAGCATCTTTCTGTATGTTATCACTTTGGTTTGTTAGCGTCATTCTTAAAGGAATTGAAACAATTCTTTGTATTTTTCATCTTGATTAAAGCATTCGGTTGTTCAGAGAACATTAGTGGTGTGCTTGTTTGTTTCTTACCTTTTAGATTCTCTTTCAATATAACTGTGAAAAAATAGAACCCAGTGATTCTATCAATTGGTAAGTAAAGGTTGTTGGTGAACATTTTATGAGATCAGACTAAGGGTGTGGACACACGGTGAGATATTTTCTTGCGATTTTGACTATATAGTCAAATTCTCAAGAAAAGTTAGTGCAGATCGCAAAGTGAAAGTCACCTTGCGATCCTGATTCGATCCCGATGCGCGGTCCTGCCAGGTCGGCATCGCAAGAAAAGATAGACTGTGCAGGCAAGTCAATCTTTGCTAGATCGGTGTATCTAGTTCATCTCACATGTCAATGGCATCTCACATAAGCCAAAATCGTAAGCACACATAGGCCATATCTCAAGAAAAGTTAGTCAAAATCTGTGCTATCTGGGCTCCAGGGAGTTCAAGGGAAATCGCAAGTGAAAATCGGGCATAGCAAGGATCTCACCGTGTGTACACACCCTAAAAGGGGACTGATGCATAGAAACACAACATTCTACCATAGAAAAAAGATAATAACTACATTTTATTTTGTTTCCTTGAAATCCATGGCAGTCCTAATGAAAGGGTTAACTCCTTGGTTTGCTGGGCAGAGACAGGAAAGGGAAATACCTTCTGAATGTACATAATGCCACTCCTCCTTACTTAGGGGTCATTGAATAACTTCCCAACAATCCACTGAAAAATTTAACCATAGAACATGGGTGGGACAGCAGTGGAGCTTTTCAAAGAAATAAACAAAATGGTAAATGTAATTGACTGACTTTCTCCTCATCAGACTCCATGGAAGCCCTAACAAATGGGATGTGCACAAGTCATGTTAACAAAACATGGGCTCATGAAATAACACCAATATTGTAATGCAAATTACATTTTTAATTGATCCATCGCTGGAAGGATACGCCTTCCAAACTAGACAGCAGCAGGAAATGCCACGTCCAGAAGATAATGCCTTGTGACGGTGAAAAGTTATGACCTGCTTGCTGCTTTGATTGCCTCATGAGTTCTGAGCGTCGATGAGGTCGCTAGTGCTCTACCAGAATGTTTTCTCAGAAATTCAGGGACATCACCTCATTGATTACTTGCATACATCCTGCATGGGGTTGGGGCTGAAATGCCAGCAGTCAGAATACCGACCACAGCATACGGATGGTTAGAATCCCGCCAGGGGTTGGGTAAGTATACTAACCCTACCTTTCCGCAGTCTGAACCTAACCCTTCACCCCTTGCAGCCTAACACTAACCTACCCCGTGGGTGCCTAATCCTCCCCCTGCAGTCTAAACCTAGAACCCCACCACCCTGCGGCTTATCTCTTTGGCAGCACTGCAGTCACTCTTTCGGGATCCCGGCTGTCGGGATACCGGTGCCACGATTGTGATCCTATTTGGGATGCTGGCGCTGGCATTCCAAGCAGTGTGGGGATTCTGGCGTCGGTACTTTGACTGCCAGGATCCTGACCTGATCCCCTTGCAAGAGTATCTTTGGATGGAGCTTGGATGGATCCATCATTCTAAATTCCTTTGTTCTAGAGAAGTAAATAAGAATTTCCCTGACAAGGTCCAGAGTATGTTAACAAAAAGAAGAAAAAGCAGATCAACTTTTTATAGCAGCACTCATTCCCTGAATAATCACTAATTATAAATATGATTCTTTCAAATAATTTGTAAGTAATAACCTTGACTACAAGAAAAGATTCTCAATACCCATATGTGGTATAGATACCTTTATTGTTACCACATATGATGTATTATATGTCCCCTTATTCTAAAGGGGACAACTAAGTGAAATATTAAAATTTTGATAGAGACAGAATAACGTGAGTAAGAAAATAAATTAAATTATGTGTAGAGAATATGTTAAAAAAAGGTGCTAGTGTGCTGTCTTGATTTGCAGATCAACAGAACCTGTGAATCAAATGTTTTTTGGTTTATTTTGATGAAACCACCACTAGCTTTTTTTTAGCTAACAATGTATGCGACGGGTTACAAAGTGTGTCAATGTTGTGCCGTTTCTAATAAATTCTCAAATTGAGAATCAAGACAGCACACTAGCACCTTTTTTTAACATATTCTCTACACATAATTTAATTTATTTTCTTACTCACGTTATTCTGTCTCTATCAAAATTTTAATATTTCACTTAGTTGTCCCCTTTAGAATAAGGGGACATATAATACATCATATGTGGTAACAATAAAGGTATCTATACCACATATGGGTATTGAGAATCTTTTCTTGCAGTCAAGGTTATTACTTACAAATTATTTGAAAGAATCATATTTATAATTAGTGATTATTCAGGGAATGAGTGCTGCTATAAAAAGTTGATCTGCTTTTTCTTCTTTTTGTTAACATTATATATTTGGATCAACAAGCAGCACCACTGCAACACAATTGTGTTGAAATATTGTTTTGATCAGCACAAAATGTTAGATTACAAGTATTCCCTGTAAAATTATTATTTATCTATAATCTGGTGCGGGAGTCTCTTTAATTTTGAAGGTCCAGAGTATGTAATACATTTTCTCTGACGTCCTAGTGGATGCTGGGTACTCCGTAAGGACCATGGGGAATAGACGGGCTCCGCAGGAGACTGGGCACTCTAAAGAAAGATTTAGGTCTACCTGGTGTGCACTGGCTCCTCCCCCTATGACCCTCCTCCAAGCCTCCGTTAGATTTATGTGCCCGGCTGAGCTGGATGCACACTAGGGGCTCTCCTGAGCTCCTAGGAAGAAAGTATATGTTAAGTTTTTTATTTTCAGTGAGACCTGCTGGCAACAGGCTCACTGCACCGAGGGACTAAGGGGAGAAGAAGCGAACCTACCTAAGTGGTGGTAGCTTGGGCTTCTTAGGCTACTGGACACCATTAGCTCCAGAGAGATCGAACACAGGACCCGACATCGTCGTCCGTTCCCGGAGCCGCGCCGCCGTCCCCCTTACAGAGCCAGAAGCAAGAAGGTGGTCCGGAAAATCGGCGGCTGAAGACTTCTGTCTTCTCCAAGGTAGCGCACAGCACTGCAGCTGTGCGCCATTGCTCCTCATGCACACCACACACTGCGGTCACTGATGGGTGCAGGGCGCTGGGGGGGGGGGCGCCCTGAGCAGCAATATTAACACCTTGGCTGGCGAACTGACACCATATATAGCCCCAGGGGCTATATAGGTGTTTATTAACCCCTACCAGAACTTTTACAATAGCGGGAGAAAGCCCGCCGAAAAAGGGGCGGAGCCATCTCCCTCAGCACACTGGCGCCATTTTCCCTCACAGCTCTGCTGGAGGGATCGCTCCCTGGCTCTCCCCTGCAGTCCTGCACTACAGAAAAGGGTTAAAAAGAGAGGGGGGGCACAAATTAGGCGCAATATATATATATTATGCAGCTATAAGGGAAAACACTCTCTATAGGTGATATCCCTGTGATATATAGCGCTCTGGTGTGTGCTGGCATACTCTCCCTCTGTCTCCCCAAAGGGCTTTGTGGGGTCCTGTCCTCCGTCAGAGCATTCCCTGTGTGTGTGCTGTGTGTCGGTACTTAAGACTGTGGATTTAAAATATCTCACGTGGAAAGTGGTTATGTTGTTGGCTCTGGCTTCTGCCAGACGTGTGTCAGAATTGGCGGCTTTGTCCTGTAAAAGCCCCTATCTGATTCTCCATATGGATAGGGCAGAGTTGAGGACTCGTCCTCAGTTTCTCCCGAAGGTAGTATCAGCTTTTCACTTGAACCAACCTATTGTGGTGCCTGCGGCTACTAGGGACTTGGAGGATTCCAAGTTTCTGGACGTAGTCAGGGCCCTGAAAATTTATATTTCCAGGACGGCTGGAGTCAGGAAAACTGACTCGCTATTTATCCTGTATGCACCCAACAAGCTGGGTGCACCTGCTTCTAAGCAGACTATCGCGCGCTGGATTTGTAGCACTATTCAGCTGGCGCATTCTGCGGTGGGACTACCGCAGCCTAAATCTGTAAAAGCCCATTCCACGAGGAAGGTGGGCTCATCTTGGGCGGCTGCCCGAGGGGTCTCGGCTTTACAACTTTGCCGAGCTGCTACTTGGTCAGGGGCAAACACGTTTGCAAAATTTTACAATTTTGATACCCTGGCTGAAGAGGACCTGGAGTTCTCTCATTCGGTGCTGCAGAGTCATCCGCACTCTCCCGCCCGTTTGGGAGCTTTGGTATAATCCCCATGGTCCTTACGGAGTACCCAGCATCCACTAGGACGTCAGAGAAAATAAGATTTTACTCACCGGTAAATCTATTTCTCGTAGTCCGTAGTGGATGCTGGGTGCCCATCCCAAGTGCGGATTGTCTGCAATACTTGTACATAGTTATTGTTAACTAAAGGGTTATTGTTGAGCCATCTGTTGAGAGGCTCAGTTGTTTTCATACTGTTAAACTGGGTATAGTATCACGAGTTATACGGTGTGATTGGTGTGGCTGGTAAGAGTCTTACCCGGGATTCAAAATCCTTCCTTATTATGTCAGCTCGTCCGGGCACAGTGTCCTAACTGAGGCTTGGAGGAGGGTCATAGTGGGAGGAGCCAGTGCACACCAGGTGACCTAAAAGCTTTCTTTAGTTGTGCCCAGTCTCCTGCGGAGCCGCTATTCCCCATGGTCCTTTCGGAGTTCCCAGCATCCACTACGGACTACGAGAAATAGATTTACCGGTGAGTAAAATCTTATTTTTAACCTTTCATTACTGGCTCTAGGCAAAGAGGTGGAAATAAATCTCCTAATTTCATATGAAAATGAAATCTCACATATCTGCTGACTTCATATGAAAAACTAAGTAAGAATGCAGGATTTAATTGCAGTATTCTTTTTTTTTTTTTTTTTTTTTTTTTTTTTTATACATGTGTGAAAATTTGTTCCTTTCACCATAAGGCATGTAGGTATTGAAACTAGAGACTCAAGGCAGATTTACTGTGCATCAGTTTTTCAAATACGCGGATGATCGATGGTTTTTAAATTTATTTTCTACCCACAACATATTGATAGACCTGCTCTTTTTGCTTCATTGCCATGTTATGAGTTCCATTAAAGATCAGATTGTGTATAAAGTTAATGAGATGCTTCTGACAAAGAAAAGGTTAAAAGTGTTGAGTGGCATGCCACATTTCCCTCCTTTCCAGAATATATATGTGCAGCTTCCTTTCTCTTTGTAGGCATTCATTGTGCACCACTTCTGTGTGCAGAGGCGAGCACCAACTTCGGGCTGGAGTATGTAATTCCAATAGGGATCCCGGACTCTGTATAAGATGCAACTCTGGCTACGTGCCCACAACACTACCATGGCATTGTTCTTTGCCACGAACATGTCCACCCTTAAACACCTGTTTCATGTATTAGGAGAAAAGGCAGCGACATGTCCGACTCGGATCGCTCAGAGGGCTTAATTCAGACCTGACTGTAGCAGCAAATTTGTTAGCAGATGGCCAAAACCATGTGCACTGCGGGAGGGGGGGCAGATATAACATGCAGGGAGAGTTAGATTTGGGTGGGGTGCGTTCAAACGGAAATCTAAATTGCAGTGTAAAAATAAAGCAGACAGTATTTACCATGCACAGAAACAATATTACCCACCCAAATCTAACTCTCTCTGCACATGTTATATCTGACTCCCCTGCAGACCATATGGTTTTGCCTATCTGCTAACAAATTTGCTGCTACGATCAGGTCTGCATTAGGCCCAGAGTTCGTTCTAGCACATGCCTGGTTTCTTAAAATTCAGTAAGAGGCCACATATACACAGCTGTGTGTGACTCCGGTCCATAGTCTCTTCTAATTTTCTTTTGGATTGAAGAATGCAATGCACACCTAAGGACCCATTATAATCAGCAGCTAGAACCTTATCACATGTTCCACAGACACTGTTGTTGGTTTTGTTGCTATTATCTTCTCTTACAGGCTCTATAAGGGTATTAAAAGGAGAGGAAAAAGTTAACTATCCCAGTGACAATATACAAATCGCATCCCTGACTTCAGGTTTGCATAGGACAAGTTATTTTTGGCAGACTGTGTTGTAATACATAATGATGCTCAAAAGTGCACCTGATTTCTAGCAGTGCAGCCTTCTTACCATGGATCCTTAAGTAGGCCTGACCGAGTAGTTATGTTGAATGGTGGTGCAGTGCCTCCTGATGAAAGTGGTGTCAAAATTTGCTTCCTACAGCAGCAACAAGTGGCCAGAGAGGCCTTCCTGTCCTGGTGTGACACTCTGACATGGATATCCTATTAACTTGGATTTATGGGGATATATGTGGCTATCTAGTTACTATCATCCATATACTGGAGACAACCTGGGTGAGACACCTACATTTTCCCTAAAAGGAATCCTCACTAGCCGGCACAGTACAGCTGAAAGGGTTAACAGCTTCCCCTTGCCTAGGTTTCTAGGCAACGCCAGCAAACAAGGACAGCAACTTCTGGAGCACTAGGACCCAGGTGCAGACTTGCAGAGCAGGAAGAATCGAAGCTGCTGATTGGGTGGCGCAGAGCGGGAAGAGTAGGAGGCGCATTACCTCCTGAGGTGATTCCTGAGGAGTCTCGTGAGGTAACAAGGAGAGAGACTCTTTGAGGGGTGGTGCTCTGAGGTAACAGCGCAGAGAGTGATGCTGCGGAGAGACAGGGAGCTGAGAGCCGCCAGCCGCAAACCTGTGGGAGCCTGTACACAGTATACAGGGTGGAGAGCGTCAGTGTGTCCCTGAGAACAGCCAGAGCATCAGAGGGAGCGGTAATTAGAGCATTGAAGCCGGAGACCCGTCCGATGACAGCTGTTGCTAGCAGGTTTTCCCGTCAGCCACACTGACACCCCGCCACCTCTTCAGTTAGTAGCCGTTACCACAGCAATTAGGGGACAAGAGGGAGAGATTAATTCCCAAAATAGTAATACCATCCTCTCAGAGTATGTGACAGTACACCTGCTGATAAGCTAAAGTGAAGCCCCTATTTCAGCCAACTACAGTCACAGAGAGAGAGAGAGAGATATCCTTTCTAGTTAGTTCGCCCTTGGCTAGTGTCCAGGAGTGAGTACCCAGAGAAAAGCAACCTGTTTGATGCTGTTACCCTGTCATCTTCACTAACCCCAAGATCTATTATTTAACGAGAGACACTTCGAAGGGGTTACTACTACTTCTGCAACACCTTAAGCTGCAGTTTGAGAGTAAAAGATGCACCTAAGTAAATACAGGAGCTGCTCAGAGACGGATAGTGAGGAAGCAGAGTATCTGTAGTGCAGGGGCTTTGTTTTCATTGTTATGCTTTGCTAAGACTCTGTTGTCTGCTAGCCCCAAAAGGGAGGAGTAGTGTGTGTTGGCCAAATTATTGATCCAAACTTGCTCATTTACTGCTGCTAAATCACATGGGTGCCTGCATGCCTGTACCTTTACTTACACGTTGACTGGAAGCCGTTGTTTGCTCGCTCTTATTAACAACCAATTTGCTTGTCTGCTTGTGCATGATATTACATACCCCACTGAACTGCTTCAGGCCCTTGCCTGCTCTTTCCCCATCTGCACTGTGGAAAGATTTTAAGTGTTTATTTTGCCCTCACTGAACTGATTGCCCCTGACTCATACAAGTCCTACCGGCTACTCCGTATTATAGAACTGTACTGGATATCTTGCTTTTTTACTTTAATCACCAGTTTGTAAGGAGTTACCCCAAAAGACTTAATGGGACTCCTAGCTACTTAGAGTAGTACTAAACTGAGTATATGCTGTGGGCAAAAGGCAGCTGCAGTGACAAATACTGTGGCACGGCAACTGTGTGGGAGTGTTAGGATATTACTATAGGATTAGTTATATGATTGCTAATGTGAATGTCCATGAGGTTTCCTATGAATATACTGTGACCTTACATCTGTGTTCGCATTACCCCTGTGTTTTATGTTTGCCACACTATTGCTTCCTTGCATTGTTCGCCTTATATGTGAAATGGTATTTGCTATTTAACAAAATAATCTTGCAGTGGTGACCAGTGGTTCCAGAATAATAAATGCTATGTCACCGTCCTAACTTGTGGTGACTATTGTGTTGGGTCCTCTGGGGTTGGGGTTCCTCGTCCCTCTGCCTAGAGTTCCAAAAGTGAGATCTGGTTAAAGAGGTGATTCTGGGAGAAGAATCCAGGTATGTCCACCAACACCTGCACTTACCACAACACTCCACCGTACCTACCTGTTACACTGGCATTCCTCCAAGCAGTGACAGTGGCACCTTGTAAATCAACCAAGCTAAATTCACGGTAAGCCACACATTAACACTACATCAGTTGTTAAGGGAGCACTTATACTATGAGCCCACCATGTACCTACCATTCTTCTGGTATGGTGAGAGAGAGTGGCCCGATGCCCTGGTATGGTTGATAGCATTTTTATATTTTTCCTGCTGGCTGGACCTTCCTCTGGGATAAGCCACCATATTAAATATCCATCTGCTTACAGCCCTGCTTGGCTTAGCTCCCTGTCTGTCTAGGGCAGAATGTAAAGGCTGATACGGTGTGCTGTCAGTCAGGAGGCTGTTCTATACCTCCTCACCAATGATCAAGCTGGCTCTACTTTTCATGTTCTATTCTGTTCCTACTTGTCCTTCCCATTCTGTTTTGCTTCTTCCATTTCCTCCACTCCAGTAACCCTGCAGGAAGCAGAAAGAGGAGTCTCCCACAGCAGTCTGCTGATCAAGTAAGTGTATGGAATTGATGAAATAAGTCTATGTGGAGGTTTTATGGAAGTGTTGTTGTGGATGTTGGGAAAATTAATGTAATGTGACTGGTAATAATGGTTATTTATGTAAGGTGATGGCAATGTGCCAACAGGTGGCTGCTATTAATTTAAGGTGAAACCTTTTTTCTTCTTCACATAGCAATTAATATAATGAGATTTGTTTACCTAAAATGTATTCTAATGGCTAATAATGCAATGCTGTATCTGTATTTAATGTGGGGAAGACTCGTTAACTGACATTGTTACTAGGTTTTTGTTTTTTTAAATGTTGGTGTTATTACTCTAATGCTGGGGTATGGAAGACATATAGAGTGTTCAATCATTGCTTTCAGGACTGAATGCATTGTCAGGAGGGCTGTTTTGCTTCATGCTGCACTCATAAACCACCTCTGTCTGCTGCTCTTAAGGGGGGTACACACTTGAGCGACCGGAATTCGTTCCGACGTCCGAACGAATCCCCGTCAGCCCTAGATTTTATGTACACACTGGGGCGATGCTAATGAACGTCAGAAAAACACGTTCCATCCTTCATTAGCATAATACAGGATTCTAGCGACAACGCTTGATTTATGTGCAGCACATAGAAGCAAGCGTCCATCGATAGTGTCCGTGGGAGCGCGCAATCCCCCGTACACACTGAACGATGTACTGTAGGTAATATGTTGTAACGAAATGGCATATTGTGCCGACATCGCTGTAGTGTGTACCCAGCTTTACTCTGCTTAGGTACTCTGTGGAGGAGGGATCAGATTACTGTGATACACAGGACAGCCCACGGCTCCAAGTTATGAGCTGTCTGCAAAGCTCCAATGCCATAATCAGTGGGAATCTGTTGTGCTCTGTACATTGGGTACACCTCTCAATCAATGTACGCAGTGGAGAGATTATTTCTCTCCACAGTGAGGCCTACTGTGTACATTCAATGTATGATTAGCGGTAGCGCACATAGAGAGGATTTATTTGCAAAGTGAGTGACTGGTAGTCAGCATTTGGGGAAGGTAATAGGAAGGGTAGATAAAAAATCACATGCACATCGGAACCGTTTTCTAGGTGTGCCATTGTCAACCACCATGAATTTGCGTGCAGCTGAAGAGCCCTTGGCGTATTAGGAGACTCACTCTGTCTGAGACAGCATATACTTAGTTAGAAGCTCAATGGTGGGCCGATGTTTCTGCTTTTGTACATAAGCAGCGGATGTACTGTAAAGGTGTGTACACACGGTGAGATCCTTGCTATGCCCGATTTTGACTATGCAATCTCCCCTGAACTCCCCCAGAGCCCAGAAGCACCTATTTCGACTACAGATGTAGCCACCGTTATCTTGACTGGCTGAGGCGTTTGTCCCGATCAGGCATACGCAGCGTACCGGGGCGCAGGGAGGCGCGCCTAGTCACAGAGGGGCGTGCCCAATCGCACGGTGGCAGACAGAGCGTATGGCGTTACCTTTACGTGTAATACCTGCGATCATCCACCAGATGTCGCTTTTTACAATCACTACTGCGCATGCGTGTGGTCTCCCGTAAAATACAATACTGATATATATATAGTAAGGACTACTTTACTAAGGCGTGTCATTACGCTGCGTACAGTAAATACTCATTACGCTGCATTATTTAATACAGTATATACGGTACAGACTCAAATAATACAGCATACAGTATATGATCCATTTACAGTACTTTATGAACATTTGAGCGTCCAAGTCCCGCAGACAAAACAACATAAAACCAGTAGTGTACACTGTCGCAAATGGACGCGTTAGAAGTTCACTATTGCCTATTGAGATTAGGTATATTGTACAGTATGTTAGCGTCCTAATCCCGTAGCCATTACAGCATAATCAAAACCAATGGATTTTTTCATCTGTCTGTGGTGAAGTGTTCCGCTTCCTATACTCAGAGTCCCGGGTTCGATTCCTAAAGTACGAATGCATGTTAGTTTTTCCAGACACTTTATTATTTTTTTATTCACATAAACCAGGGCAACGCTGCAGGAGCGGTTCTACTGTTAAGGTTCTATGTATTGTACAGTACACATACAATTCTGTAGCAGGGCAGACTCAATAGAAATGGCTACAACCTGTGACTCCTTGCCCCATGAAGGCCCTAGGCTACGGAGCAAGTAACAGCCCAGATTTTGCAGGCTATGGGGCAATGCTGAAGGAGTGTCACAATCCCCTAGCTAAAACACACGGGCGATAGGGATAAGCGAGGTCTATGCACATTACGGTACATCGGACTCGATTGCATAGCACACTGGCAAAATGTCCGCTGCCCCTGAACCCCCACCACGTGGCAGGCAGCGCTCGAATATGGAGTGAGAGATGGCATAAGTTTTGCAGGCTACGGGGCAATGCTGAATGAGCGTCACAATCCCCTAGCTAAAATACAGGGGGGCGATAGGGATAAGAGAGTGTAAAAGTACTGCAAAGAGCGACCACTCCCCATTGGTGTTGGTTTATGCCTTAGGGGACTCGGACGCTCGCATTTCAAAAGCACATCCCCATTATGCCTTAGGGAACTCAGACACTCATGTACATGTATTTCAAAAGCATGGTGTCTATGCATTGTACATTCTTCCTTTTCCACAATTAGTTGCGTCTCCATACACATACTCCATACACAAACTTACGTCTGCATACACAAGTGTTTTAACATGTTCGTTTGTGTCTGTATAAACTACAGTATTTACAGTACTGTATATTGAGAACTCTCACCGTCTGACAATTGGTCACCATCTACAGAATTAACACTACAGTCGTCACTGACCAATTGCCAGAGCTGTAGATAAGTCCGCCGCTATACGATCAAAAGTACTGGATTAGTTAGCATTAGCCACCCAGTGGTGGAGATGTGTAATGCATGCTGAGTATCTAGTATCGCCTCAACGCGCCTGCCCGTGATTAAACTCAGCAAGCTAAGCCTTAGCGTGACTAAACGCCCGTCTGGGCGGAGAAACAGTCAAGATAACGGAGGCTACATCTGTATCTGTACTTTTCAATTTTGACTGTGTGATTTTGACTATACTTTGTACTAGATAGTCAAGATTGACTTGCCTGCACAGTCTATATAGCCTTGCGATACCGACCCTGCAGGACCACTCATCGCAATCAAATCGGTATTGCAAGCTGCCTAACACCTTGCGGTTTCCACTAACTTTCCCTTCGATTTTGACTATATAGCCAAAATCTAAAGGATATTTCTCACCGTGTGTACACACCTTAAGATACAGGCGTCTCCAAGCATAAGACTGAGTTATTAGCATATTTTTGCAATTGCACAGTGAGTGTACATATCTGAATCAGGCTCATAGGGCGGGCTGTTATGCCGTCCAAGTGCGGTGGCCGCGCGGGATGCCGGCCAAACTCGGATGTTTTTTTAAAGGGGCAATCACTTAAACAAAACAATGCCTTGTAAGTGATTGCCCCTTTAAAAAAAAATGTCAGATTTCAGTCGGCATCCCAAGTGGCCGCCAAATTTGGGCGAAATTACATCCCGCCCATCATTCTAGCAGCAATGGTGTTAGTATCTGTGAAGATCACAACTGTCCTGCAGAGGACACTGCAGCAGGACGCAGAAACTTCTGTGAGGGTCAGGCGTGGTTCACAATGACAAGTGGAATATGGTCTACTGGTGTATGTATGTATGTGTAAATATATATATATATATATATATATATATATATCCTATATATCCACAGTCCTTTTATGCATTAAGAAATACATTGCCTCGGATTCAGTATAAAACGTCGGCGCACGGAATCCCATCTGCCAGAATGCTGGCAGTGGGGCGAGTGCTAGAAAGCACCTTGCGGACACGGTGGCTTGCTGCATTTGCCACAGGTTCTATTTATTTATTTATTACCAGTTATTTATATAGCGCACACATATTCCGCAGCGCTTTACAGAGCATATTTAGCCATTCACATCAGTCCCTGCCCCAGTGGAGCTTACAATCTATATTCCCAAGCACATTTACACACACACATTCATACTAGGGTTAATTCTGTCAAAAACCAATTAACCTACCAGTATATATTTTTGGATTGTGGGAGGAAACCGGAGTACCCGGAGGAAACCCACGCAAGTACGGGGAGAATATACAAACTCCACACAGTTAGGTCCATGGTGGAAATTGAACCCATGACCTCAGTGCTGTGAGGCAGTAATACTAGCCATTACACCATCCGTACTGCCCCACACCCACAGAGGGAGAATAGTCTGTCGCCGGTATTCCAGTGGCGGCATTTCACCGCTAGTTGGGATTCCGGCGCCGGTATCCCGACTAGCAGTATTTTAACCGCTTCCCCATTGCTTCTGGTTAGCTGGATCACTTAAAAAAAAAAAATTAGAAAAGCGTAGCAACATTTTGCTTTGCAACATAGCAGTGTGAAGTTCCAGCAATACCATCTTTAAAGTCTGGTATTGTTTTGCCATTAGGCATTTTGTTAACTTATATTTTTACTCTATTCATAGAAAGTGGTAATTCAATTGTGTTCTATGTATGTAAACAATAGACCATACTTCATTAATACAATGATCATTGAGCATTTTCTAACTAATATAAGGCCTCTGATTCCTTTTCTAGGCTGAAATTGATGCCTCATTGTCTTCTGCAGTCATTGACATATTGATTTTTTTTTTCTATTTCTCTACACCAGTCTCAACAAAGTAATCATTATAAATCTTTATTTATAAAGTTCCTTCCGCCTAATACAGGGATGGGGAACCTTTGGCCCTCCAGCTGTTGTTGAACTACACATCCCAGCATGCCCTGCAACAGTTTTAGCATGGCCAAATAGCAAAACTGTTGCAAGGCATGCTGGTATATGTAGTTCAACAACAGCTAGAGGGCTGAAGGTTCCCCATCCCTGGCCTAATAGGTCAAAAATACCTTTACATCATTGCAGAGGATAAGGCAGCTATCCTGGGCATGCTCAGTAGCTGTTCTATGTAATTATTCACTCTCCCTGCCCCACAGACACTTACATTCCGAATTCCCAATCAAACGCACACACACTAGGCTCCATTTTTCCACAAGTCTGTTATCTTGCAGTATGTTTTGGACTGTGAAAGGAAACCCAACATGGGAAAAGCATGTAAACTTCACCCGCAGGATCCTGGTTGGCATTGAACTTACTGGCTGTGAGACAGCAGTGCTAAACACCGAGTTACGATGCTGTGCATAGCCTATGTGAATGCATAAGTAATCTAATTGTCATGAATCTGGCTGGTCCCCAAATATGACCATTTGAAACCACTGGTCACAATTATGGTTATGCCAGCACTCATAGTAAATACACAACTTTGCAGCCACCGTTAAGAGTCATTCAGGGTTTGGTCACCCGGCCATGGTGTAGTATGGTATGCCGGCGGCCAGCATATCGGCGCTGGAATCCCGACCGCCAGCATACCGACAGCTGGGTGAGCGCAAATTAGCCCCTTGCGGGCCTGCTACGTGCGCCACGCTATCTATTCTCCCTCCAGGGGGGGCGTGGACCCCCAAGAGGGAGAGAAGGTGTCGGTATGCCGACTGTCGGGATTCCGGCGTCTGTATACTGTGTGCCGGGATCCCGACAGCTGGCACGTAGGTATCCCTTCAATTCTACCTAAACACCGTTATTAACTTATTACAATTATTAGTATTCAAACAATAATTTCCCACAGATCTGTAGCATGTATTTTGGCACTTCACAGCCTTATAGGTTCATTGTATAATCTCAGGAATCATGCTAAAATGAAGGATTTTAATTTGAGAAAAAGTGTTTTAATGCCTACGTTACAAAATGATTTGTATACACACAGATTCTTTGCAAATGAGTTTGAAAATAAAAGAGCATAACAGCAGAACAATCCATTTACAAGAAAGATGAAAAGTACTGATGCGATGAAGCCACATAGGAGGGATGCACCAACCTAGCCTGAGCATGCTTCTTCAGAGACTAAACTCAGAACATTGCTCAGCAGCACATTTTAAGCTTACTAAGGGGCTCACACTGCCCTTTGTTCTCACAACAGGTTTCTCTGGTCATGAGGGGTGGGTGTTAAGTGGAACTGCCTATGAGAGACCAGAATCATGACAGTACAGTTTAATTTTTGCAGTAAATGAAGATGGGTCTTGATTTTTGCAGGGACACATGGTCTAGGTCAGTGATTCCCAAACTTTCTTAAATCACGGCGCCCTAGAGTAGCAACATTTTTTTTTACAGCACCTCTATTTTCTTGTTGAGATTTTCATCAAAAATGAATAAATTAGATAAATTGTGTTTGTCGTCCTTAGGTTCAGTTACATGCTGGTGGATAGGGTTGTACTTCTAGTTGTTCACAAATTTTATGATATTACCACTGGTTTTGCCTATCACATGATTTGATTTAGTCCTGATCCACCAAGCTGCGGCTCCCTTGCAGGTGCCCCTAGTTTGCACTGCACTAGTTTGTTACTCCAGAATTTTAATGGATGTTTGTCATCAATCTATGTACAGTAAGTACGCGGATACTTAGCAGGTTGACACATTCAGTCTGGATACCAGTAGGACACACCAGATAGTCCATCACAGATGGCCATTCATCCAAATACCCTCCAGCTTAACGTACCCCTGCACACTCTCGAGGCAATCTACATGCTGTTCATTCCCTCCAATGGTGGTACACTAGTAGTATGGATGCATGGTCTCACTCTAGGTTCCATGGGGGGAAAATGTCTTAACACAGACCCTTCTAACTTCAACCTCTAACACATTTTTCACAGTGTCATATCTTTTTCTAAATGCTGTACAGAAAGCATGCTGTCTTATAAACATTAAGACCCTGTAATAAGTGAATGATAAAAGTACTCCTGATCATGACAGACTACTGATGTGTCCTCATACATCTAGCCTCAATATGCCATGGAGCGCGAGATGCCTGGCACGAGTGAGCCACCAGGTCCCATGCACTTCTGCTTACGTTGGGCTTCTTTTTTTGCCCAAAATGCTTCTTCATCGCAAAGTGATACATCTGATATCCAACTGTAGTATATCTGTGTGCGACGGAGTCGGAATACAAAGCATAACGAACTCTGCATGCCGCAGCCGCTGCGTCGTAGCACTTTATATACAGATTCAGAGACTCCGTCACACACACATACACAAGTGTCGCATACTGTATTAAATTAATCCGTACAGTCTCCTGGTGCATCTTAGTCACATCACATTGCGATTCAGATAAATTTTTGGCAAAAAGATTGCCAAGAGGGCCGATTTGGGGCAACTGCAACAATGATGTATGAGGACACATCTGTATTACCTGTATCTAATTTGAATACAGCATAGAAAGTTTAACTGAAAGATAATAGGATTTTGGATACCTACCAGTAAATCCTTTTCTCGTAGTCTGTAGAGGATGCTGGGGTCCACATTAGTACCATGGGGTATAGACGGGTCCACCAGAAGCCATTGGAACTTTAAGAGTTTGAGAGTGTGGGCTGGCTCCTCCCTCTATGCCCCTCCTACCAGACTCAGACTAGAAACTGTGCCCGAGGAGACGGGCATCTTCGAGAGAAGGATTTAACACAGATAGTGGTGAGATTCATACCAGCTCACACATACAAGGCACATCAAGCTATCTTGCTTGAAACTCTCAGCAACTACTGAAACAGTACTTACCAAGTAACAATGCAGTACCTAACTAAAAGAGGTACTGAACCAAATAACATTTTTAGGAAAACGAAGCGCTGGCCGGGCGCCCAGCATCCTCTACGGACTACGAGAAAAGGATTTACTGGCAGGTAACCAAAATCCTATTTTCTCTTACGTCCTAGAGGATGCTGGGGTCCACATTAGTACCATGGGGATGTACCAAAGATCCCAGAATGGGAGGGAGAGCGCGGAGGCTCCTGCAGAACTGATTGACTGAACTTCAGATCATCAGCGGCCAAAGTATCAATAACGTGTTCGACTCAGACCAAGTTGCAGCTCGGCCAAGTTGCAATGCCGAGACACCCCGGGCAGCCGCCCAGGAAGACCCCAGCTTACGAGTAGAGTGGGTCTTAACAGATTTTGGACACGGCAGTCCTGCCGTATAATAAGCGTGCTGGATAGTGAACCTAATCCAGCAAGAAATAGTCTGCTTAGAAGCAGGACACCCAATTTTCTTGGGATCATATAGGACAAACAGAGAGTCTGACTTTCTGTGACGAGAAGTTCTCTTCACATATATCTTCAGAGCCCTTACAACATCCAAGGACTTTGATGTAATTGAGGAGTCAGTAGCCACTGGCACCACAATAGGTTGGTTGATATGAAATGCTGACACAACCTTCAGAAGAAACTGGTGACTTGTTCGGAGCTCAGCTCTATCTTCATGGAAGATCAAGTAAGGGCTTTTACAGGATAAAGTTCAAATTCGGACACACAGAAGCAGAAGCCAAGGCCAACAAAGTTACTGCCTTCCATGTAAGAAATTTGACCTCAACCTCCTGTAGAGGTTCAAAGCAATCCGACTGAAGGAACTGCAACACCACGTTAAGGTCCCAAGGCGCCGTAGGCGGTGCAAATGGAGGTTGGATATGCAGAACTCCCTTCAAAAAGGTCTGAACCTCAGGGAGGGCAGCCAGTTGTTTCTGAGAAAATGGATAGGGTCGAAATCTGGACCTTCACAGATCCTAACCTCAGGCCCATATCCACTCCTGCTTGCAGGAAGAGGAGAAAACGTCAGAGTTGAAACTCCACCGTAGGAAACTTCTTGGATTCACACCAAGAGATCTATTTCTTCCAAATACGATGTTTAGACGTTACCCCTTTCCTAGCCTGAATGAGGGTAGGAATGACCTTCTTCGGAATGCCCTTCCAAGCAAATATCAGGTGCTCAACTTCCATGCCGTCAAACGTTGCTGCGGTAAGTCTTGATAGGCGAACGTCCCCTGCTGCAGCAGGTCCTCCCACAGAGGAAGAGGTCTCGGCTCTTCTTGCAGTAGATCCAGAAGGTCCGCGTACCAAGCCCTTCTTGGCCAGTCTGGGGGGGATCAGTACGAAATCCCGCTGGACGGGATCCCGGCGGTCGGAATACCGACACCGGAATCCCGACCAGCACAATCCCGACAGGGGTGGCGAGCGGAACGCAGTCCCTTGCGGGCACGTTGTCTCGCTACGCTCGGCACACTAATTTAATCTCCCTCTATGGGTGTCGTGGACACTCATGGAGGGAGAATATGTCGGGATTGTGCCGATCAGGATTCCGGTGTTGGTATTCCGACCGCCGGGATTCCGTCCGGCGGGATCTTGACCGCATCCCGTCAGGGGCAATGAGGATCGCTTGAACCCTTGTTCTGCTTATGAGCTTTAGGATTCTTGGGATGAGTGGGAGTGGTGGAAACACTGACTGGAATACCCACGGAGACACCAGGGCGTCCACTGCCACTGCCTGTGGGTCCCTCGACCTGGAACAATAACGCCAAAGCTTCTTGTTGAGACGAGAGGCCATCATGTCTATTTGAGGTAACCCCCAAAGATCTGTTATTTCCTTGAACACCTCCGGATGGAGACCCCACTCCCCTGGATGGAGATCGTGTCTGCTGAGGAAGTCTGCTTCCCAGTTGTCTACTCCCGGAATGAACGCGTGCTTTTCTGTCCAGAGGAGTAATCTTGTCACCTCTGACATTGCCGCTCTGCTCTTCGTTCCGCCTTGTCGGTTTATGTAAGCCACTGTTGTTACGTTGTCCGACTGCACTTGAATTGCCCGATTCCTTAGAAGAGGGGCCGCCTGAAGAAGACCGTTGTAAACGGCTCTTAGTTCCAGGATGTTGATGGGCAGGCCGGCTTCCAGGCTTGACCACCTTCCTTGGAAGGTTTCTCCCTGAGTGACTGCTCCCCAGCCCCGAAGACTCGCATCCATGGTTAGAAGGACCCAGTCCTGAATCCCGAACTTGCGGCCCTCCAGAAGGTGAGGCAATTGGAGCCAACAGAGGAGTGAAATCCTGGCCTTTGGCAACAGACGAATTCTCTGGTGCATGTGGAAATGAGATCCCCACCACTTGTCCAGGAGATCTAGTTGGAAGGTCCGAGCGTGGAACCTCCCGTACTGGAGAGCATCGTAAGGGGCCACCATCTTTCCCAATAGGCGAATGCATTGATGAGCTGACACCCAGGCTGGCTTCAGGACATCCCGGACCATAGCCTGTACCACCAGCGCCTTTTCCTGCGGAAGAAACACCTTCTGCACTTCCGTATCCAGGATCATTCCGAGAAATGACAACCTCTGGTTTGGTTCCAAATGTGACTTTGGAAGGTTCAGAATCCAACCATGACTCTCGAGAAGTCGAGTTGTGAGAACAATGGACTGCAGCAGCTTCTCCTTGGACGATGCCTTTATCAGCAGATCGTCCAGATATGGAATGATGTTCACACCCTACTTGCGAAGGAGAACCATCATTTCTGCCATCACCTTGGTAAACAACCTTGGTGCTGTGGAGAGGCCGAATGGAAGGGCCTGGAACTGGAAATGACAGTCTAGCAATGCGAAGCGGAGATAAGCCTGATGCGGCAGCCAGATTGGAATGTGGAGGTACGCATCCTTGATATCCAGTGATACCAGGAATTCCCCCTCTTCTAGACCTGATATCACCGCCCTGAGAGACTCCATCTTGAACTTGAACTCCTTTAGAAAGGGGTTCAATGATTTTAGGTTCAGAATGGGCCTGACCGAACCATCCGGTTTCGGTACCATAAAAAGGTTTGAATTTGAACCTTTGTTCTGCATGTGAGGTGGTACTGGCACAATGACCTGTGCCTCCACCAGCTTTTGGACAGCGTCTTGTAATACAGTGCTGTCTGCCAACAGAGTCGGTAAGCCTGATTTGAAAAAGCGATGAGGAGGGAGGCTCTGAAATTCCAGCCTGTATCCCTGGGACACAATATCTATCACCCAGGGATCCAGGCCGGACGATACTCAGATGTGACTGAAGTATCTGAGTCTCGCTCCCACTGGCCTCACCTCCAGGCCGCGCGGTCCACCGTCATGTGGAGGACTTTGGCGTACCTGAAGCAGGCTTTTGTTCCTGGGAACCTGCAGCTGCAGGTTTCTTGGACTTACCCTGACCTCCCCTAAAGAAGGTATTGGACGTCCTGGCTTTTCTAGACTTGTTAGGCCGAAAGGACTGCGTTGCAGATGAAGAGAAGGATTTCTTCGGAGCAGGTGCTGCTGGGGGAACAAACGGTGACTTACCCGCTGTAGCCGTGGATATCCACGCATCTAGAGCTTCCCCAAAGAGAGCCTGACATGTATAGGGTAGGGACTCCACACTTTTTCTGGATTCCGCGTCGGTCGACCACTGGCGCAGCCACAGTCCCCGACGAGCTGAAACAGACATGGAAGATATTCCCGCAGCCATGGAACCCATGTCCTTCATGGATTCTACCATAAAACCTGCTGTTCATGTATGTTGCGTAAATATAATGCAACGTCATCCCTATCCATCGTATCCAAATCCTCAAGTAAGGCAGCCGACCACTTTACTATTGCCTTTGCAATCCATGCAGTAGCAATAGTGGGGCGTAATATGGCCCCAGAAGCAGTGTACATTGATTTAAGCGTGTTATCAATTTTCCTATCAGCTGGCTCCTTTAAGGCGGTAGATCCTGGAACAGGCAAAAGCACCTTCTTTGAGAGTCTGGACACAGATGCGTCAACAATCGGCAGGTTTTCCCATTTTTTCCTTTCCTCCTCAGGTAATGGAAACGCCACCTGGACCCTTTTTGGGACATGGAATTTTTTCTCTGGGTTTTCCCATGCTTTTTCAAATATAGCATTTAATTCCTTTGACGCAGGGAAGGTTAGCCAGGTCTTTTTATTTTCAGTGAAAAAGGCCTCCTCAACCTGCTCGGGTGTGGTATCATTCACCTTTAACACATCCCTGATAGCCTCTATCAACAATTGCACCCCCTTTGCAAGAGATGTGGACCCCCGCAACACATCCCCATCACCATCTGTGGTGTCAGAATCGGTATCCGTGTCGTCTTGTGTGACATGCACAAGCGCACGTTTGTGGGGGTATATAGCGGGGCGCCCTGAGGTACCAGAAACAGGCCATACTGCCATAGAGCTCTGTAATACCTGGGTTGCAGATTCATTACTTGCAACCCTGTCAGAAATCTAAGAAATCCAAGATTTGATAGAGGAAAACCACTCAGGTTCCCTTGCCGGTATCTGTGCTAAACCAGTGCTATCCTGATCACATGGAATGAGATCATCCTGGGAGGATAAATCCTCTGCAGCATATGACACAGTATCCCTGGACATACCTAAAGAAGACCACCAAACACTCCACACACACACACACACACACACACACACACACACACACACTGGTGAGGGCAGACAGAGTTTCCCCCCGCCCCCCCCCCCCCCCCCGAGAATGGCAAGAGAGACACAGAGATTGGAGACAACCCACAAACAGCGCTTTTTAGCAAAGAGAGACCCCTTGTCAGCACTGACTGTGCTCCTTAATAGGACAGTCTTATTACAGCCTCCCCTCCCTTCTACAACCCCCTGGTACTGTGTACAGATAGCTGGAGTTGCTGTGGAGGGACCTGTTCTTCCTCTCAGCGCTGTGCAGGGATGAAAATTGCGCTGGAACGCTGCTGGGTCCGCTCTGAGGAGAAGCTCCGCCCCCTTAATGGCACTGGCTTCCCGCTCTTCAAGGATTATACTGGCCAGAGGTAAAATGTTGCCAGCAGCCTCCCTGTAAAAAAAATAAACTCTAAATATAAACTTTACTAGAAAAGCTCTGTAGAGCTCCCCTAGCTGTGACCGGCTCCTCCAGGAAAATTTTCTAAACTGAGTCTGGTAGGAGGGGCATAGAGGGAGGAGCCAGCGCACACTCTCAAACTCTTAAAGTGCCAATGGCTCTTGGTGGACCCGTCTATACCCCATGGTACTAATGTGGACCCCAGCATCCTCTAGGACCTAAGAGAAAAATATTTACCTATTTTAAACTGAATCCTGTTATCACCTTGTACTTATCACTGCTTTATGACTTCTTTATCCCTTCTCCAGGCTTAATACATCTGCCTCATTGTGTAGATGTTCCCATTAGGGCTTAGATAGTGAGTCCCACGTCTGTGTGACTAAGTGTATCCTATCAGCCAGCCCTGCTCAGTCAACAAAGCATGGAAGCTGACTCATCCTGCCGATTGGATCCCCTCACTATGGTTCTGATGTGCTTCATGTAAGCCTCATTTATGTTATTTTGTTTTTATGTTATCATATTCTGAACATTTGTGAGAGATTATATATCAGACACTTCATTATCAACTGCTGACATTGTATGTATCACTATTAACATGCTAATTGAAGATCTTAGTGGCCTCATGCACTTAAATATTTAATTGACATAACACGTTTGCATACAGTGCTTCGCTTTTTCCACATTTGTTTGTTACAGCTTTATTCCAAAATGTAAAAACAAATAATTCCAGCGCGTCTCAAAAATACCTAAAGAGTATACAATTATGGTCGTATATGTTAAAAATAGCAGCTCTCAACTGGACATTACTGATCTGTCCACTAATGAAACAACACAGAAATGATAATATATTATACTATCAGAGAGCGCATATAGTTATGTATACATCAAATTTATTACATATACAATAAAATAAACACATGCACATATAGAATAAAAAATACCAAATCAATTGATTAAAAATTCCCCCTACTGCAGCGGATTAAATTGGAACAACCACTTCTAATATATCCAGATTAATAGTTCATAATATGGGATATTCTCAATGTGAAGTCCTGAGAGAAATAATGTCCTGTTTGAAAGAACAAAAGTGGTGCCTATCGTTAATGTCCAGCTATGAGCATTTGCGCATGCTCAGAGAGAGCTCCTTACGTATCTATTCGGCAGCCGGCTTTTAACTCCCGTTAATTGCTGCCGCAGATAGCCAGGTGCTTTAAAGTGTTTAGACCTTAATGAATAAATTCATTTTTTACCTCAAAATTCTACACACAATACCCCATTATGACAACGTGAAAAAAGTTTTCTTTGAGATTTTTGCAAATGTATTAAAAATAAAAAACTAAGAAATCACATGCACATAAGTATTCACAGCCTTTGCTCAATACTTTGTTGATGCACCTTTGGCAGCAATTACAGCCTCAAGTCTTTTTGAATATGATGCCACAAGCTTGGCACACCTATCTTTGGGCAATTTTGGCCATTTCTCTTTGCAGCACCTCTCAAGCTTCATCAGGTTGGATGGGAAGCGTCGGTGCGCAGCCATTTTCAGATCTCTCTAGAGATGTTCAATCGGATTCAAGTCTGGGCTCTGGCTGGGCCACTCAAGGACATTCACAGAGTTGTCCTGGAGCCACTCCTTTGATATCTTGGCTATGTGCTTAGGGTCATTGTCCTGCTGTAAGATGAACTGTCACCCCAGGCTAAGGTCAAGAGCGCTCTGGAGCAGGTTTTCATCCAGGATGTCTCCGCTGCATTCATATTTCCCTCTATCCTGACAAGTCTCCCAGTTCCTGCTGCTGACCAAACATCCCCACTGCATGATGCCGCCACCACCATGCTTCACTGTAGGGATGGTATTGGCCTGGTGAGGAGCTGTGCCTGGTTTCCTCCAAACATGACGCCTGGCATTCACGCAAAAGAGTTCAATCTTTGTCTCCTTTGCCTGATTGGTGGATTACTGCAGAGATGGTTGTCCTTCTGGAAGGTTCTCCTCTCTCCATAGAGGAATGTTGTAGCTCTCATCAGGTTCTTGGTCACCTCCCTGACTAGGGCCCTACTCCCTGATCACTCGGTGTAGACAGCCGACCAGCTCTAGGAAGAGTCCTGGTGGTTCCGAAAGTCTTCCAATTACGAATGATGGAGGCCACTGTGCTCATTGGGACCTTCAAAGCAGCAGATATTTTTCTGTACCCTTCCCCAGATTTGTGCCTCGAGACAGTCCTGTCTCGGAGGTCTGCAGACAATTTCTTTGACTTTATGCTTGGTTTGTGCTTAGACATGCACTGTCAAGTGTGGGACCTGATAGAGACAGGTGTGTGCCTTTCCAAATCATGTCCAATCAACTGAACTTACCACAGGTGGACTCCAATTAAGCTGTAGGATCTCAAGTTTGATCAGTGGAAACAGGATGCACCCGAGTTCAATTTTGAGCTTCATGGCAAAGGCTGTGAATACTTACTGTATGTACATGTGATTTCTTAGTTTGTTTGTTTTTTTTAACAAATTTGCAAAAATCTAAAAAAAAATTTTTTAACATTGTCATTATGGGGTATTATGTGTAGAATTTTGAGGGGGGGGAATTAATTTATTCCATTTTGGAATAAGGCTGTTACATAACAAAATGTGGAAAAATTGAAGTGCAGTGAATACTTTCCGGATGCACTATATTGTCCATGATATCTCCTGCCTTTATATCAAATGGGCCGATACTTAATTTCTACAAAAGTAGGTTAAAGTGTTAATTTCTCCTACTTTTGTAGAAATTAAGGGATGATGAATATATCTTAATTCACAGGTTGCTGTGGATCAGTGACAGATCCTATCCGGTATCATAAGTGTTTTTGGAGCCAGATTAAGATGGAGCCTGTGTGCAGCCCTCCTCCTCCTCTAGCACTGTGCTATACTCGACTGTGCAGGACATGCGCAAAATGCCGGGACAATAGTCACCGTGACATTTTCATGGTGAGTTTGCAGAGCTACCATTGCAAACTTTGGAGAGGTAAGTACTGTAGAAATGGGTTCAGCATGAGCCGTGTGGGCCCATCTTGAACCGAGGGGCCATTGTGCACCGCACACACTGCACCCATTATAGATATGCCACTGGTCCCTACCTCCATCTCTGCTTCCCCTCTTCTATTCTCCTCTTTCCCCATCTTTCTCCACTGGCTCAAAATCGAGGGGTCAGCAAACTCCCATTTTCTCTCTGCCCACCCCAACTCCATTTCCTTGTACATGTTATTTGCTCATTCTGGGTTAGCTCAGCCTCAGCCCCTCAGTATGCTGTCTCTGTCTTCCCCTTTGTGTTTGTCTCTGTATTGTATAAAACTCTACCTGTCTACCCATGTATGCCTCTGCCCTCTTGCCCTAACACAATGGTGAACACTGGAAACAATTAAATTAGCTGATTCTGGTACGCAGATAGATAATTTGGTAGTCCTTTGCCTGGCTGAAAGAGATGCTATATTCTGACACCAATCAAGAAGTATTTACAGGGAGCGCAGTCACTGCTAAAGTACTACATAAAAATCGAATTTTGTCTACAAACTTAAAATTACAGCAAAAAAGGTTAGAGAGCAAGAGGATCAATTACATGCCACAATCTTGTGGTTCTGCCACTCGCAAACACCACCCCACTATCCCTCTTTGATTGGCTGGGCTGTAACAGGAGCAGTGGAACCCTTTTCAAACACACTAAATTGTCACATGCAATAAAGACCGTCCTTCCAGTGAAATTTCCACGTAGCATAGAGCAGGTCAGCACTTTCAAGTCTGCTGGCCGAACGAGTAGCTGGAATGGAGGAAAACTGTTGCAGGGGTGAGGACCCCACTGATGTATATCAGCCTGTTTGTTAAAGACTAGCTGGGTCATCTGAGGTACAATAAAACAGCAGAAGGGTTAAGCAACAAACTGAATTAACATTTCTAGAACTAAAAATAAAATTTGTAATTGCCCATTAGAAGTAATTATTCCTATACTATAGAAGAACCACTATTATTTCATTCCTATAGAAGTATAGTACTGAACTTGTTGTGTCAGTCCCATTGTTTCACCTTTCAGGCTATTTTTTCTGGACAGTGCTATGCTAACCTATAGAAAACTCTGGAAGTTTTAATTTAGAGTGGAAACAGAATCCAGGACGCAGATATGAAAACCAGGATGCAAATGAATAACCCCATGAATTGTATGTAGCAAGTGACGTGCTACCTTACCATGTACTTCACATTAACATATTGCTATAAATCAAACATATTTATTACAAATAGATATAAAATAAATATACAGGTTCAGTGACTATAAACAGTATTCACCACTATTTTTAGTATTTAAATTTCTCAGGTAAAAGAAACAAAGTAAATTTAGGATTTCTTTCTACCAAGTAACATGGAAATACTTTGCTATGGAAAATAATTATTATAAAAAACAAAAACATTGTAAAGCTTTTTTTTTATACCGCTTTCAGACAAATTCCCGGGTCTTAGCTCCGTGACCCTGGTTGGGAGCAGGGTGTTGGACCCAGGACATTGCTGTTTGCATTCACACATATAGAAATCCTGAGTTGATGCACGTTCATGTGCAAAAAAAAAAAAGGTATTTCCAGCTTTCCAAATAGCTGCAAATAATGCAGTTTTGCGATACATTATCACATTTGCCATAATTCAGTATTCGATTAGTGGCAAAAAGTTTTTGGCGATAAGTCTCCAAAGGGTTTATCACAACTTTCTCTTGACCATCTCTGAGTAGGTGATAAGTAGTACAAAATCCCTATTTCTCTTACGTCCTAGAGGATACTGGGGTTCCATTTAGTACCATGGGGTATAGACGGGTACAGTAGGAACCATGGGCACTTTAAGAATTTGATAGTGTGGGCTGGCTCCTCCCTCTATGCCCCTCCTACCAGACCCAGTTTAGCAAATGTGCCCGGAGGAGCCGGTCACACTTATGGAAGCTCCTAAAGAGTTTTCTGCATTTATTTTTTGTTTGTTATTTTCAGGCAGGGCTGGATGGCACCAGCCTGCCTGCTTCATGGGACTTAGGGGGGGAAAACGGCCCAACCTCTTGAAGGGTTAATGGTCCCTTCCCCCGCTGACAGGACACTGAGCTCCTGAGGGAACTATTTGCAAGCCGCACCACGGTGAGCGTACATTCCCGCAGCACGCCGCCACCCCTAACAGAGCCAGAAGAATGAAGAGTTGTGAGTACTAATCCGGCATCCCGGCTAGCGGGTCGCCGCCCATTATGGCGGAATGAGCGTACGGAGACGCACGACTTCTAACCTCGGCAGAATGCGTCTCCAGACACAGTACACAGCTGCATCTCAGTACACTGTACACAGTACCCACACTGGCAAAAACAGCCTTAAGACGGTTTTCTCTTCATTTTAACCACCAGATTACCTCAGCCAGTATAAAAAAAGCAGGAAGACCACGCGCCATTGAAGGGGCGGGGCTTTCACTATGAGCGGATCCAGCTGCTCACCAGCGCCATTTTCCCTCTGCAGTGGACACAGACGCTGACCGACTGGGATGCGCAGCTCCTCAGGAGAGACTCCAGATTACCTCAGCGGTACCAGGGGGTCATAGCAGGGGGGAGCGATTATTAGTGTACTAAGTCCCCTATCAGGGTACTTAGTTTGCGACCCGGCTAAGCTTGGCATTAGTGATAAAGGCGCGGTGGGGGCTGGCTCCAAATAACTCTGTGTCTCCCTGAAGGGCTCTTTGTGGGTTAATTGTGCTTAAACTTTTTGTGTGTGTGTGTGTGTGTGTGTGTGTGTGTGTGTGTGTGTGTGTGTGTGTGTGTGTTGCCACATTTACATTATGTCAGCCAAAAAGTGTGTTTCTTGTACAGCGGAGTGTTCCTCTTCACCAGGGGGCTCACTATTGGGTACTCAGGGCAGTACACCTTCCCAGAATAGCGGGGCTGATCCGGAATGGGTTAATACCATTGAGGGAATGATCTCAAATATTTCTACAAAGCTATCCCGCAATGAGAAAGAGACGCAATACTTAAGACAGACTGTGGATGAGTTTATGAATAGAGACTCAGTCCCCAAACCAGCATCTCAATCCCCTCCCATTTGTCCGCAAAAATGATCTCTGGCCCATATCCTGCAGTCTGACACTGACTGGTCAGACATGGAGGAGGGTGAGGTGGATTTGGAGGGGGGGAGGCTACTCTGTCACAGGGAATTGAGGCTCTTATAGAGGCTATCAGAGAAGTTCTGCAAATTCCTGATAAGGTGTCAGAGGTGTGTGAGGAATCTTATTTTAATTTCACTTTTCCTGCGTCAAAGGAATTGAATACCCTTTTTGAAGAACCATGGGTTAATCCTGATGAAAAATTTCAAAGCCCTAAAAGGTTGCTCATCTTTTACTTTTCCTCTGGAGAATAGGAAAATAATGGGAAAATCCACCGATAGTGGACGCATCAGTCTCTAGGATGTCAGGAAAAATTGTATTGCCTGTCCCTGGTGCAGCCTCCCTAAAAGATACGGCTTATCGTAAAATTGAGACTACACTCAAATCATTGCACACAGCTGCTGGGGTGGGCCAGAGACCCACTATTGCATGTGCGTGGATCACAAAAGCCATTGCTAAATGGTCAGGTAACCTAATTGAGGGGTTAGATTCCTTGTCTGGGGGGGGGGGGGTTGTTTTAATCCTGCAGCATATACAGGACTCTGCAAACTTTATGGTGGAAGCCATAAAAGAGATTGGTTTGCTTAATGCACGCTCCACTGCTATGGCAGTGTCAGCACGCAGGGGCTTGTGGCTACGCCAGTGGACTGCTGATGCGGACTCCAGGAAAGGCGTGGAAGGCCTACCATTCACAGGAGAGGCCTTGTTTGGAGACGAACTAGACAAATGGATTTCCAAAGCTACTGCGGGTAAGTCTACGTATCTTCTTTCCGCAGCTCCCCCAGCCAGGAAAGCTTATTCAGGTTCAAATTTACAGTCCTTTTGGACAGCCAAGTTTAAGGGAAAATCCAGAGGTACTTCTACGGCCTCCAGGGGCACAAGAGGTAAACCACGCAAACCAGTAACTGCAGGTGCTCAGGAACAGAGCTCAGGCTCTGCTTCCTCAAAGCCTTCAGCATGATGGTGGACCGCGATGCCTGGAGGACTGTCAGGTGGGAGCTCGACTAAAATTCTTCAGTCACATCTGGTCAAGTTCGTGCCAGGATCCCTGGGTCATAGATCTTATTGCCCAGGGCTACAGACTGGAGTTCCAAGAGCTCCCACCTCACAGATTCTTCAAATCAGGCTTACCAGCTTCACAAGAGGCAAGTATAACTTTACAGCAGGCCATCCAAAAACTGGTACAGACTCAAGTCATTGTTCCAGTTCCACCTCATCTGTACAACAAGGGGTACTATTCCAACTTGATTGTAGTACCGAAACCAGATGGGTCGGTATGGCCAATTCTGAACCTCAAGTCCTTGAAGCCGTTCTTAAGAGTGTTCAAGTTCAAGATGGAGTCTCTGAGAGCGGTGATCACAGGTATGGAGGAAGGGGAATTCCTAGTGTCTCTGGATATCAAGGATGCGTACCTTCACATTTTCCGATCTGTCCACCTCATCAGACTTATTTACGGTTTGCACGGCAGGACTGTCACTACCAGTTCCAGGTCCTGCCATTTGGTCTCTCCACGGCACCGAGGGTGTTCACCAAAGTGATGGCAGAGATGTTGTTTATACTCCGCAAGCAGGGAGTGAACATAATTCCGTACCTGGACGATTTTCTGATAAAGGAGCCGTCCAGGGAGAGGTTGCTGGACAGCATTGGTCTCTCAACCAAACTTCTCCAGGATCACGGGTGGATTCCGAACCTTCTGAAATCTCACCTAGAGCCAACACAGAGGCTCCCTTTCCTGGGAATGATACTGGACAAGGAGTCGCAGAAAGTGTTCCTTCCGTTGGAAAAGGCATTGGTAATCCAGTCGATTGGTTCGGGATGTCCTGAAGTCAACCCGGATATCTGTGCATCTGTGCATTCGCCTTCTGGGGAAAATGGTGGCGTCTTACAAGGTGCTTCAATATGGAAGGTTTCACGCAATAACCTTCCAGCTTGATCTGTTGAATAAATGGTCCGGATCGCATCTTCACATGCACCAGAGGATCCGTCTGTCGCCAAAAGCCAGGATCTCCCTTCTGTGGTGGCTACAGATTTCTCACTTCGTCGAGGGTCGGAGGTTCGGAATTCAGGACTGGATCCTGTTAACCACGGACGCAAGCCTCAGAAGTTGGGGAGCAGTCACCCAGGGAGAGCAGTTTCAAGGAAGATGGTCAAGTCAGGAAGTCATCTTTCCAATCAACATTCTGGAACTCAGGGCCATATACAACGCCCAGTCAGACAGTGTGACGGCGTTGACGTACATAAACCGACAGGGCGGAACGAAAAGCAGAGCAGCAATGTCAGAGGTGTCAAGAATTCTCCTCTGGGCAGAAAAAAACCGCTGTGGCATTGTCAGCGGTCTTCATTCCGGTAGTAGACAACTGGGAAGCAGACTTCCTCAGCAGACACGACCTGCACCCGGCGGAGTGGGGACTTCACCCAGAGGTGTTCAGGTGCTTGACACGTCAGTGGGAATATCCACAAATCAACATGATGGCCTCTCGTCTCAACAAGAAGCTCAAGCGGTATTGTTTCAGGTCGAGAGACCCACAGGCAGTGGCGGTAGATGCTCTGATGACTCCATGGGTCTATCAGATGGTGTACGTGTTTCCTCCACTTCCTCTGATCCCAAGAATTCTAAAAAGAATAAAAAGAGAAAAGGTTCAAGCAATACTCATTGCTCCGGACTGGCCAAGAAGGGCCTGGTACGCGGACCTTCTAGAGATACTCCTCGAAGATCCATAGCCTCTACCTCTTCACGAGGATCTTCTGCAACAGGGCCCGTTCGTCTATCAGGACTTACCGCGGCTACGTTTGACGGCATGGAAGTTGAACGGCTGATTCTAGCTAGAAGAGGCATCCCTAACAGAGTTATCCCGACTATGATCCAAGCGAGGTAGGGGGTAATGTCTAAACATTACCACCATATTTGGAAGCAATACATCTCTTGGTGTGAGAGCAGAACTTATTCTGCAGTGGAATTTCACCTGTGACGTTTCCTGCTGTTTCTGCATGCAGGTGTGGATGTGGGCCTACGTCTGGGCTCCATAAAAGTCCAGATTTCGGCCTTGTCCATTTTCTTTCAAAAACAATTGGCTTCTCTCCCTGAGGTCTAGACTTTTTGAAAGGTGTTCTGCGCATCCAACCTCCCTTTGTGCCTCCCACGGCACAATGGGATCTCAATTTGGTGCTGCAGTTCCTCCACTACAGGAGGTGGACGTAAAATATCTTACGTGGAAGCCCATCACACTGTTGGCCTTGGCTTCAGCAAGACATGTGTCGGAGCTGGGGGGCTTGTCTCACAAGAGCCCCTATTTAATTTTCCACGAGGACATAGCTGAACTCAGAATTAGTCAGCAATTTCTTCCGAAAGTGGTGTCTGTGTTTCACATCAACCAACCTATTGTGGTTCTGGTTATCACCAACACTTCTGCTATTCAAAGTCTTAGGATGTTGTGAGGGCTTTGAAGGTATATGTAAAGAAGACAGCTCGTTACAGGAAATCCGACTCGCTGTTCGTTCTATATGATCCCAACAAAATTGGGTGTCCTGCTTCAAAGCAGACAATTGCACGCTGGATAAGGTTCACTACCCAGCATGCTTATTCCTCAGCAGCTTTGCCGGTTCCAAAATCTGTCCAGGACCACTCTACTAGGTCGGTGGATTTTTCCTGGGCGGCTGCCCGGGGTGTCTCAGCTTTACAGCTCTGTCGAGCAGCTACTTGGTCTGGTTCGAACACGTTTGCTAAGTTCTACAAGTTCGATACCTTGGCCTCTGAGGACCTTCAGTTTGGTCAATCAGTTCTGCAGGAACCTCAGCGCTCTCCCACCCGGTTTGGGAGCTTTGGTACATCCCCATGGTACTAAATGGAACCCCAGTATACTCTAGGACGTAAGAGAAAATAGAATTTTAATTACCTATCGGTAAATCCTTTTCTCATAGTCCGTAGAGGATACTGGACGTCCGCCCGGTGCTTCGTTCTTCCTGCACGGTTACTTGGTTAAGTATTGTTGGTTCAGCTGTTGCTGTTCCTGTTTAAAGTTGGGTTAGCATAGCTTTCCTCTGTGTGTGCTGGTTCGGAATCTCACCACTATCTTTTTCTATCCTTCTTTCAAAGTATGTCCGTCTCCTCGGCCACAGTTTCCTAGACTGAGTCTGGTAGGAGGGGCCTAGAGAGAGGAGCCAGCCCACACTATCAAATTCTTAAAGTGCCCATGGCTCCTAGTGGACCCGTCTATACCCCATGGAACTAAATGAAACCTTAGTATCCTCTACGGACTACGAGGAAAGGATTTACCGGTAGGTAATTAAAATCCTATTTTCTCCGGCAGGCTCCACAGGTTATCCACAGGATAACATTGGGATATGATGTAGCAACAGCGGATTGGCACCAAACGATCACAAGCTTTCAGTCCTCCCAGGATGCAATGGGCTCGTCCATTTATCCCCACCCACTGACTCAGGCAAATCAGTTTTTTGTTTGGTGCGGCAGGAGCCGGACCATGGTCACAGGGCTGCTGTTCTTGGCAGCCCTAAGCGTTATTAATTTATTTTTATAGTCTTACTATGTTTTCTGAGCGATCTTTCCTAACAGCGTCTTACACACATATTGGAAAGAGTCGCTCCAGCAACGCTTACCCAAGGTACAAGTGCTGTCTCGACAGGCGTCTGTGTCAGATATACTAGCAGGTCCAGCAGACGTTACCAGGCTGTGGCCGGAGCACGGGGAGAAGGTAAGGCATCGGTTCCACCTAGAAGGGGAATACGGACACAGCCACACTGTATTGGGAGGAGACTACCAAACAGTAGCTGGCGCACTGTCACCACGGGTGCTCCAGCACTAGGCCATAGGGATCATAAGACACCAGGATTAGTATGAGGCTGTGATCCCTAGGGTTGATGTCAGCAGTGGGGAGTCAGATGCTCTCCTGGTCGCCCCTCCCCCCCCAGTTCATGACCAGTTTCCGTGCGTCTCCCGCCATGAACTGTTGCCTCACTTCCATCTCAGACACTACCACGAGGGGTCTCGGTCGCAGCATAGGCCGCTGCGTCGGTGTACACTAAGCTTTACCGCGAGGAGACCGGATCGCAGGTAAATATTTGGGGATTTGGGTCAGCACCCCTCTGAATGACTAAATAGGCATAGCCATATTTGGCACATTAGATGTTTTTAATTATTTTTAATTGCCCAATAATTACATGTCATTTTTGGGGTCCAGAAATGCAAAGTGATGGAAATTGGGGTACAAGGTATGGGACAGGAATATCGGGGTGCAAGTGGGAGTAATCGGTCTGTTTCCACTTTTTTTTTTTTATAAGAAGTCCCCTAAAATGATCCAAATATTTACCTATACTCATTTTTATGTACCACGAATTTAATGAGAGCACTTATTTTGCTGAAAAAATGCTTTCTATCATTTTTTCTTATTTTGAAAAAAATGTATATAACAGCTATTTGACCCAAATTAATTACACCAAATAGTTTTATTGTGGCCACTAATAGACTTCTAATGTTTTCCTTTATTTGTTTGGATTTTTTTCTTTTGTTTGGTGGGGGGGGGGTGCAGGCAGATTTGGCCTTTTTCTCATATACTTATCTCTGCTTTTGCCAGCTAGAATTATCGCGCAAATCCCATTTTCGCCGTATTGGAATGGGATAGAGGCAAAAAACAGGAGAGCGCAGGCTAATTTTTGGGGGGATAGGTGCAATACATTTTGCCATTATCGTGGCTAATTGGATAACCCCCTATGTGTGAAGGCAGTATTACACACAAATACAATAAGACAAACCATTATTATCTACTGTAGGTGTTCACTCCTTTTAAAAAAAAAACAACTACTTGTTGCAGTGAGCTCCATTCAAAGGTCTCCACTTGTAAAATTAGTATGTTTCATTTGATTCAAATTAAATACACCTGCCTGTGAGACGTCCCATAGCTGGTGAGTGCAATGCCAATAAGAGCTTCATCATGAAATCAAAAAAGTCTTGAGAAAAGTTATATTAAAACTTCAATATAAAAATAGTTAACATTTTTAATACCTGCTGGAGCAGTGTCAATACCATTAAAAAAATAAAATGAAGACATAAATAAACACGTTTCTCTGCAGTTTTGGCTACACCCCTTGTCCGGGAATCTTAAATGGAAAGGTAGTAACCCTAGACACTTGTTAAACTGTTAAGAGAGCAGAAGCTGTCCAAGCGACAACAATGGTTCATACTGTATAGGCAAGCGGGAAAAGTAAAGCACTGTTTAAAAAAATAACTCATGAAATCTTGTTTATAGTTTGCCAGAAAGCATGCAAAGTGCAGGAATATTCTATGGTCTAATGAAAACATGGTTGAATTTTAAGCCCTCAGTGCTAGGTGCCATGCTTGGTTCAAGCCTAACACTATTGTTATTGCAATAATATCATCCCTATGGTAGAAAATGGCAGTGAAATCACGAAGCTTCATTGGTGCTTCTCTACTTTTACTTCTCTGAGTTCATAAATATGTTGGTCCCATGGACCAATCATTATAAAAAAAGAAGTGGTCTTAGGGCCTAATTCAGGTTGGATCGCAGTGTGCGATCCAACCGGAATTATTGAGAAAAAGATGTGGGTGCATGCGCAGCGCCCATCCTGTGCATGCGGCCGCATTTTCTGTGGGGTGCCGTAGAAAATGCGATCGCCTCTGCTGCGGTCACAGGGTGGGGGAGCGGGCAAAGCTCCATTTCCAGGGAGGAGACGGAGCGTTGCAGATGCGGAGCCGGACAAACGGGGGCCGTGCGGCGCTAATGGGGGCATGATCACGGCAGCTCCATGATGTCACATGCAGCAGCCGCCATCAAGAACATGGCGGCGGGACTCCTGCGGTCGCAGACAAGCTGCGCCGGCAGGAGCCATTCTTAGTTTCTGCTAACAAGCAGAAATTGCGATGCGTTCGCAATTTCTGCTTGTGAATATGGGGGAGGAGCTGATCAGCATGCTGGGCGGCCCCCAGCATGCGATCCAAAGGATTGCAAATTCTGCTAATTAGCAGAATTTGCAATCCTTTCTGAATTAGGCCCTTTATTCACTGTTTCTGAGTCCCATGATAATGTATGATTTTTGTATAAAATCCCTTATGTCCCCATAAGATCCCTCCACATGACCCTTAAATGCCCATTAGACCACCCCCATACCATAAAACCAGGACTTCAGTCATAGCTCCATAACCTGCAGCACGGAAATCTACTTCACCCGGTCCCTGGAGTGGTTCCGTCCCCTGTATGGGGGCTATGATTGGACAACTTTTTATATTAATGTGTGACAGGCTCATCTGTGAAATATGTGGCCACAATGCTAGGGGGTTGGGTGTAGCGCTCCAATTTTTCCTCTGTGGATAGCATACTGTACATGACTGGCTGCAACATGTTAGTCCTGGCATTTTTTTTTTTTTTAGTACCTTTCTGTCATTTTTAATTAAAGGCCCTCATTGCAATTGCGACTGAACGCATACTGATTGCATTCGCAACCACAATCCTGTGAAGACCACTAGCCAAACCCACAATCTCATCTGCGATTATACTTTTATATATTATGACGAGAATAAACGCACCTCTCATGCATCGATGTCAGCACCAAACTGGGATGGTTTGTTTCTTGTTCTATTCTGAATAATGGTAGGCAGGCATTTAGTGCCATGGTGTAAACACAATACATACATGTACATACATGTAAAATGTTAAAGTAACGTGTTGCTTACAATAGTAATAAGTTACGCACAGCACTGTGCTAAAATGAGCATACACATGACAACATACATACGTAAAGTGTTATTTTAAGGTTTATGTAACCTAATTTGTTTAATTAGGCATACAGCACACTATACAGCATTCCCAGCATCACTGTAAATATTAGCAGCTGCATGTGATTTAGCAATTATTACATGAGCATCGCAACTTTTGCTGCTGCCGTCAGTACTTCCACAGTCTGCAGCTCTCAAGCTTACCCAGTCTGTGCGATTTGCAATTCCTGCAATCTGTTTTGCATATATTGTGCAATGCCCACGACATGCACCACACCGCAGAAATTGCGGACCCATCCCACTGACATGCCATCACCATACCTTTTTTCGTTGCTAAATGCAATCGCAGATACCTAGTTAGGAACACGGAGACCAGACTTGGCACATGCCTTCTGTTTGGTTGTGTACACATGCGCAGTGTGCCGATAATCACTCACTGCATGATTATTTGCATTTGCAACTGATGCTGAGTGAAGGCCTAAGTGGGAATTCCAAAAGATACTGAAAACCTGTCAAAATAGCGTGAAAAATGAGCCTAATTAAATCTGGGAGGACAGGCTGCTGCAGTCTACAAGAAATCTGAGGTTTGGTAGATTATTCTCAAATAGAAGCCAAGGATACTGCAGAGGCCACATTGGAGTGGAGTAAATATAAAGAAAATAGTTGCCCTGGAGTGACCAAGCCTATTTTCCAGACACTTCTCTCCCAGAGGAAGGCCCCCAAGGGCTGAAACGCGTTGGAGCACCCCATAACTACGACCCACAACAGCGGCACGATTGAGAAGAAGCAGCGGCACCCGAGACGGCACCCGTCACGTGACTGAAGACCAGGAAGTGATTGCGGGCCACGAACGGCAGAGAATCATCGGGGAGAAAGCCCGTGCTTGATGCGGTTAGCGGCGGAGGAGGAGAACTAAGGTGAGTCTCTGTAGGTGGAGGGAGTGCAACAACGAGCCGCTCTGAGAGCGGCCATTGTGCGCGCATTCCCCCCCAAGACAGGCACCGAACCCGGGCTGACCGGCCTCCGGCGTGTGACTGAACACAGTGCCAGTGGCAGGAGCTAGGGGACGGAAGACCAGTCCGTAGTCCCCCTTTCGATTACACCTCCACAAACTGTCATAACTAAACACCGAGCATGGCTTACATCCCACAAGTGCACTATTTCACATACAGATCAGTGGGACGCCGCGGTCTGGCTTTTAAACAAACTGACTTTTTTTCTCCTTTTTTTTCTCCCCCCCCCCCCTCCCCCCTTTCTCTGGACAAGTTTATTTAATCTTAATAAGCAATTGCACCCCTGGACAATCTATACAGTGCTTAAGAAAGCCACCTACAACGCAGCATGATTACTGTGTTAATTTTGGACGATTGACCTAACAGAGACTCAGAACTTTGCTAACAACAGCAACCATTGCATTTCTAATAAACATATTTTTGCAACGTATACATTATTGCATTATTGATAAACATACATGTGCATTTGTAACCAGAAATTGGGGTTGAGCGCAGTGTAATTCTATTTTTGTCACAATTAATTATAACAAGAGGGACCAACTTGTTACACACTAGCAGTACTCCCCGAAACGTAGTGTACCTCGGTGCGCAGTCCGCCCACCCTTTGTTCCTATTTTCCAGAATGCTATACCATCAAAAATCTGTGGAAATATTTGAAGATCGCTATACACCAACTGTCCCCATCAATGGTGGTGTTTTTTTTATTAGACATTACTGAATAATTTGGTACGAATTCTCAAATTATTAAATTTTTAACCATTTTGAAAATGAGTAAATTAGGAAAAATTCCAAAGTGAATGAATACTTGATATAGCTACTCCTGCCTACTGTTATTGCAAATTTTTAAAATACATAACATGGAAAGGGGTTATAGAAACATTACAACATTTGAACTAATTAATCATTCATTACTCATTGCCTCAGTATATTTTGTTAACTAACGTACAAAACACAATCAGTCTAAACTTCATTCCTTTCAACTAGAAGGATCACCAAAACAATGCACATGGATGTTTGGCTTGCAGGAATACTGCGGTACAAAGAACATTGAATAAAATTGGCCCACTGGGGTGCCTGGCAAATTCCCCGTGGGCCCCACTACCCAAGGGACCTGACCTCTCTCTGTAACTGCTGCCCTGGTGGCACCTGTTTGAGATTGCATGCAGAGAGGCCTCCAGCTTCCATAAACTTATCAGCGTTATTAAGTTGCAGCCGATACTATGAAGAGAGCTAGTACCTTTTCTGTATACAGTTTGGAAGGAGGTGCTTTGAGGAAAAGTGAGGTTTGAGGAAACCGGGCAGGTTTGTATTGGTAGGCATAGATGCTTATTATATGACTAAAGGGGACACAGATTATTTATTACTAGATGTTTTCCACGCGTTGCTTGTTTTCTTTTTCTCTCTTTACCAACCCCCCTCTTGTCACACTGCGGGGTTTCAGACCCTCTTTACTCACCGAGCACTGCCAATCACTGACTGGCATGTCTTCACAGGTCAGTCATCTCAGGATGTTCCTGTTTATCCATCTTCAGTATGATGTCCCTGCTGCATGGGTGCAGCTATGTTGCCTGAGGTCGGCTGACACTATTGCAGCCAGTAACGGAGACCCTACTACTCACATGGCCCCAGTGTGAATTACCCTGCACATACCTACCTGCGGACTTACCTGTACATATGTGCACAGTCTCCACCAGTATATTCCTGCATGCACTTCATCGTCATCATCATCTGCTAATCATCGTGCAGTCCGTCAGCCTGTGTATTCCTGTATACAGCTCATTCTACAAGTCTGCTTAGTATCGTCTTGCAAATACCTACTTCTGTCTACATGCTTCCAGCAAGTAATTCCGAATCTCACCTGTAGAAGGTGCATATCTTTAGTATGTATTCTGCAATGTACTATTCCATAGTGTTCCTGACACAACCATCAAGTACCATTCAGTCTCTAATGTTCTAATCTTAAGTCATGTAGCTGCCACAGTCAGGTAGCACACCTGTCCCTTAGCCTAGTATTAAACTGATCTCTTTCTTATATCCAAGTCTCCAGTTTATACCAGTCCTGTCCGTGGTCTCGGTCCTGTGCCCACAAGAAATAATGACTCTGAAACCTCTTTTTCTACGCCTTCCCCCATTTCTCTCTTTCCTTCAGTCCTATTACTTTATCTCTCTCTTGCCTTCTCTGTCTCTTTACCCCTCTTCTGTCTTGCTCTTTTCCCTCCTCTCACTCTCCTACCTCTCTGTATTTGCGTGTTTTTCCCTCTTGTCCTCTGTTTCTTTCTCTTCTCTCCAATCTCTCTTAAAAAAAAAAAAAAATCACTAAGTCCTCTGGGGCCCATCTTTAGTTGATCCAGTTGTTGTGCTGAACAGACACTGGCTCTAGCCATGCAAGATGCACGTCACTCTGTTGGCATGCATGCGTGTGCATAGAAGACGTAATGCACATTGGGTGTGCTTGGATTGTTTTTAAGCTTTAGGCAGGGCTGATGTAATCATGTTGTATGTGTTTAGGCGAGGAGTGGGGTCAGGGTTCAGGGCCAGTTCTAGACCTTGTGTCACCCAGGACGAAATTTTCCTTTGGAGCCCAAGGCCCCCCCCCCTTTGAAAAAAGGGTTAATGCAAGCCGAAGGTGAGTGGCAAAAAATAGATAGGAGTGTGGCTTCATGGGAAGGGGCATGTCGACAGAATAGTACCAATTCACATTACACCGCATTGTAGTGTCCGCCAGTCACATTACACACACAGTAGTACCCCTTATACACATTATACCAGGTAGAGCCCCTTATACAACACAGGAAAAACAAAAATACAGGGGGGAAAAAATCCTCATTCATGCCCTTTTACATAATTTGTAATTTTCCTCCTTACAGTAATGCCTCATAGTGATGCTCATCAGTGGTTTTCTGTCAGTGTTTTCCTACCATAAATTAAAGTACTATTTGTGAACCATTTAGTGGCCATCCCTCTACTGCCCCAGTTCAAATAAATAGTGCTATTTTCATACCAGGGGCACCCTTGCCCCCTGTTCCTTCCTTTCAGTTACTGCCCGATTTTTGAAATGTAGTAATGTGCACATTAGGCGTAAATATTGGCTTTTCATTGGTGTCACTGTATATTCCTCCCTCCTTGCTGAAATGCTTTTATTACTTTCTGTTATCAAGAAAAATGTTTACTGGAGTCAAACCAACCAAAGAATTCTAGTGTTTTTAGAAAATTGTGCAAAATATATTACATAACCTTAGATCAGTTGCAATTCATAATTTTATCATTTTAACTGGTTTATTCAGATAATTATGCCCATGTAGAGTGGTCAGATACAAGTCTGTTTAATTTGTATTCCATGATATCACATTCGTTATATGATGGTGGGTTGTTATAGTCTGCACCTGAAGTTATTTTCAGAAATGTTGCTTTCTGTGTCCGACTACTTCTGAGCTGAAAATCTTTCAGTTGGGGGGGGGGGGGGGGGGGGATTCCCACTTTCCTCAAAGACTGGCATGATAACAACTAATCATTGTTTACTGCAATACAATACACAATTATCATTCCAACTGGCCAACCATTATCTCGTCTAGGCCCCCATGGAGTATTAGGGACTGGTTCATACTTGCAAACTATTCCGATGTTTTCATACTTGAGCTATTATCAGTGGACTGTGCTTGTGTTCCAACCACAATGCGTAGGCATTGCGATTGAACTGCAATTACGGATGCATTGAGAATTCATTCACAAGTGATTGACAGGAAGTGACCGTTTTGTGGGAGGTAATGGGGAGTGACTACAAAAATGCAGGCATGGTCAGGCCATTTTCAGGGTGTATCTCAACCACCGTCTGCGATTCCGTACCTATGTCTCCAGCAGTTCAGTTACGGCGCCACTGTTGTGCAACCACACACTCACTCAGGGAGTCGATGTTTACATAATCTGCGTCCGATGACGTGGAAGTGTACGCAGTTGCAGATAGCTCCAGCAACTCCGGTGGGTTTCTCAATTTAAGTTGTTGCAGCTGTTGAATTACCTTATATTTGCACATCTACAGCTATGAAATTGCAGCAATAGTGTGCAAGTACAATATGAATCAGGCCCTTAATCCGGCTTTGATTACATAGTTGCCAGCTGTCCTTAATTTACAAGCTTTCACCAGTGGTGTTTATTAGATTTAAACTAATAGTTTAATAATGACTGGGTACTGTTTATAGCGCCACCTAATTGAGAGACAACTATTTTATAAAGTTTTCTTGTATTGGGACAATGACAACTTAAATAACCTTAAAATACACATGTAAAAATAAAATCTATAATTTATCTTGACACATGCAAGAGTAGCAGTAGTATTGTACTGCTTGCACACTGGGATGGGACTCAGGAGGACTCTGTGTGTGTGTCTCTCTCTCTACACCCGAATGCTCTCATTAGATAACTGGTTACACAGGACATAGACACCCAGGTGGGGAGGAGGAGAAGCTGGGATCCCTGGGTCACTTACCGCTTTCTCCCCCCTCCTACTTCTCCTCTGGTAGGGAAGCTCTATTGGTAACTTCTGAAACGTGATACTTCTGTGTCTCGGCCTGCACTGCATACCTTCCCGCTCGCATTCTGGTTCTGCTGCTGCACATGAGAGCTAGTGATGTCAGTGGCTGGGGGCCCAGGGTACAGTATCCCATGCCCCCTCCTCCTTTTAATCTGCTTATGTCTGTCTTCCATATACTTCACATAGGTCACGCACTGCAGAGTTAACGCAAGACATCTGATATTTTTGTGCAAAAGTATCCTGCAGTATGCACGGAAAATTACAGTACGGAACTAGTGGCTAATTAAATTTGTCCCTTAGGATCCGCAGCCTGCTTTCACTTTTCTCCAAGGGCCAAACTATTTGAGTAATCACTTTTCTCACAATAAGTTGTAAACTAAACCTTACTTCCCTGGGTCAAGCTGTTTGAGCAGGACTTTTCCTTATTATGGTTAATAAACTATTCCCTGGGACAATCAGGAGAAAGCTCCTGATGAAGTCCGAACTACCAGAATCGGACTCCATCTTGAACTGCTGTCTTGTTCCTGTTACTCAGCGAAGCTTTACTAGTTGTCCTTTTTGGACTCTAATCTGATTATTTGTATTGGTGACATTACTATCACTTTGATATATATATTTATATTGCAATATTATACCAAAAAGAAGCCCAGTTATTTCACTGTGGGACTCATGTCAAGTCATCACTGATGACCTTATAACCTAGTGAATTGACGTTCAACATTGTGATCCTCATTTTTTCGGCCCACAAAATAGCTGTCTCCACTCTGCAGGGAACGTATACATTTTAATAACAAAGTTATTACAGTTAAAATGTGTTCGTTCTATTTATTTACATTTTCAAAATGAATCAACAAGTGTGAGTTATAGATTTCTTTGTCTATATGTGGCCTGATGCTTTCATGTCAATTGCTGCATAGGTTTACCTCTTTGTATATATATTGTATGTATATCGTCAGTGACAACACTGGAATTAGGGACATGCACTTTCCAAAAATATCAAGTGCGATTTTAAAACAATACTGCATAACATGTTCATATTTCAGACTTTTAACCAACAAACCTCTACACTTTTTTCATCTTATCCTACTATGAACTGATTAAGAATAACAAACTCAAATTTATTGTGGCTTGCTGCTCTGCCAATGTCCACGGTTTGTTAAATATAGCTGTGTCAAGCGAGGTGGGCAGTGGCAGTTTTCCCATCACACTGCAGGTGTCATAGAACTGATGTATGACAGCTGTAAAGGAGAGTAAAAGCATTGGCTAGAACTTTCCGCATTCCACATCTGTGCCAAACCTGAGTACAGCAGAAGTGTTACTGTATATGGCAAGTATTTACTTCTGTTGGGATGCTATTTTTTATGTTACCGCTCAGACTTCTGTCTTACAGCTCTACATTATGACTTTCAGTTAAAGTAACCTAATACGAGAGAGATAATCGGACTCTATAGCTGTGGCTTCCAACTTGTCTTTTCCAGTGCCGTTTGTGCACAAGACTGATGTCCTTTATCTTCATTCATGCTTTGCTCTCTGTTTGTAATTAAGATAACAGCTATTACGCTTATGGTGACTATGGTATCGCTGTAGCTCCAGGTCATTTACTAGGAGCGACAGTTTCTTTGATGTCCCAGATGTCCCTTAACAAAATTAATAACCTTCTGCTGTTCTTGGAGTTGTTGAGCTTGCTCATAAACTGGTACAATATTTAGCATCTTAACCTTTTCAAAGCTGAGTAAAACCAAGAAGAGAAAGAACACTGAGGCCCTCACATCATGGTGGGAGTAATAGTAGATTCTGCTGCCTCAGGAAGTGTATCCAACCTACAGTGTGAACAAGCCTAGGCTTTCACGAACTAGACTGTCTTTCTACTCATTTCCTCCCTGCACACCATTCATTCTCCATGTTGTGGTTTCTCAGTAGTCTATGTGCTAGGCCGATCACCAGCCACTAACTTTCCACTTCAAACACACCAGAAAGTGCAGTGAGCAGCATAAAGTGGCGTAGTTTTACAAAGTGGCAACAAGGGATAGTCCGGCAAAATCTCGACATTACAACCAGAATCTAAATTGATGTCAGACTGTACTGCTTTCTCTTACCTGTTCTTGTAGCTTTCACTACCTGGTGCTATTAGTGATCAAGGAAGGTTAGAATTCAATGGAAAAGGGAAACAGTGCTCCTAAAAACCTGGTGTATAGAGTATCCTTCCCTGCCCTGAGGCAGAGAAAAATAGAGAGAGAAGACTCTAGTGAGAGAGAGAGAAGACTCTAGTGGGGCACACTTTAAATTGCTACATTGCATTAGTGTTTAAAATATAACTTTTAATAATATCGATAAAAAAATTGACATTTTAAACAAGTCTATAGCGAACCGTGTATTTTTATGTATATAAAGTCACACAAATTCAACAAAAGAATAGAAAAGTTCTAAAACACCCAACAAATCCATTTATAATGAATGAGATGATAAAGGTAGGAGTGTGTATATTCACAGTATGATATGTGTTCTCCCATTATCCTTCCATAATTCATGTAGTGTGGTGAAATGTATAATTCTACCAGAAAACCGCTAAACATTAACAAAATACATTATTAATATTAACAAATACAAATGTTATTGTACACTGTTGTGTGCTGTTATTTTTTTACGTGTTCAATTATGTCTTTTTCCCTGATTTTATTTTGTATTGATATGTATCTGGATTGCCTTCAATAAAAACAGATTATACAAAAAAAAAAAAATACAAATGTAAGTCTATAGGTGAGAAAATATGGAAGCATTGGGCCTCATTCCAGGTTGATCGTTCGCTAGCTACTTTTTGCAGCTGTGCAAACGCATAGTCACCGCCCACGGGGGAGTGTATCTCTGCTTTGCAAGTGTGCGATCGCATGTGCTGCCGAGCGGGCCGAAAACTTTTTTTTGCAGTTTCTGAGTAGGTCTAAACTTATTCAGCTCTTGCGATGACTTCAGCCTGTCCGGTCCCGGAATTGACGTCCAATACCTGCCCTACAAACGCCTGGACACGCCTGTGTTTTCCCTACCCCTCCCAGAAAACGGTCAGTTGACACCCATGAACGTCCTCTTTCTGTCAATCTCCTTGCAATCACCCGTGCGTCTGGATTCATCTCTAAAAGCTTTGCACAGCAATGATGCTGTTTGTACACGTACGACGCGCGTGCGCATTGCGGTGCATACGCATGCGCAGTAGTAACCGGATCGCTGCGCTTTGAAAATCGGCAGCGTGCGATCAGCTCGGAATGACCCCCATAATGGGAAAACACAGATATCATACTGTGACTATACACACTCCCACCTTTATCATCTCATCCATTATAAATGGATTTATAAATGTTGGGTGTTTTCAAATTTTTCTAATTTTTTGTTGAAATTTGTGTGCTTTTATAAACATATAAATACACAGATCGATATTCAATGTTTAATTGCTAAAATTATTAAAAGTTATATCTTAAACAATAACACAATACAGCAATTTAAAGTAGAGATGTGCGCCAACCCCTGTGGTTTGGTTTTTTATCTGTATTAGTTTTGTGATTATTCCAGGCCATTAGAGAAATTCCACAGTTTTCCACGGGATTGTCATCTTTTGATTTGCTGTATGTGAGTCATCTGAGGCTGGATATTGCAAAAGAGAAAGGCAACCCAGTTCTTCTAAACCCATTATTGAGCATGTTTCTCAAATGCAGGAAAGAATAGTGGTGCCAATAGTGAGAGGAATGGGACCAACAGGCACAACAAAGAGTGTGCAATTGTATTGCCTCATTACACACCTTTGCTTCTGGGGACAGAGTGTTTACTTTTGGTTCCTACGATAGAAAGTACATTTTTGAAAGACCATTTAAAATCATAGAAAAATTGTGTGAGGTTAATTCAAACATTTACCAGCCTGGGAAAAGAAAGCCAAAACAGATCTACCATGTAAATCTTAGTGTTTCTCAATTATTCAACAGCATAAGGCTTAAGAATTTCATATAAAAAGTAGATATTTGTTTTCTGAAATACCTGGTAAATGTAATTAAACATGACATAATCACTGAACCAGGGGGTTAATGTTAACCTCACGCCCTATACCAGGAGTCCAAAGGGAGGCAGTGTATCAAGAAATGTTAAAAATGTTGAAGTTAGATATAAATAAAGAGTCACATAGTAAGTGGTCAAGACCCATTGTGCTTATTCCAAAACCTGATGGAAGCTTACGCTTCTGGAACGATTTCTGTAAATTGAATAATGTGTGTAAGTTTGAGGCCTACCCAATGCCTCATGTGGATGAACTAATTGTAATACTGGGAACAGCACTATGCTTAACCACTCTAGACATACAGTAACCAAAGAGTACTGGAAAGTGCCATTGACAGACAAGGCAAAATAAAAGACAGCTTTTTCTGCACTGGATGGTCGGTTTCAATACAAGATGTTGCCATTTGGGTTACATGGGGCACCCACCTCCTTTGAAAGGAGGATGGATAGAATCCTAAGGCCTCATAGACCATATGCTGCTGCTTATCTCGATGATGTAGTCATCTATAATCCAGATTAGCAGTCTCAGTTATCCAGGGTACAAGCAACCTGTTGTTCCATCCATGATGCAGGATTGACAGCTAACCCCAAAAAAGTGTTGCTTAGGTGTAAAAGAAGTGAAGAATCTTTGATATAGTATCTTTGATATACCATAAGCAGAGGTTAGAGAAAGCCCCAACTAAAATTGAGGCAAAAAATTTTTTGTCCATGACCCACGGGCGTATCTAGAGAGGGGGGGACCCGTGTGCAGTCTCCATGAGTGGGCCCCCTCCTCTCCCGTCCCATAGTCTGCAGCGGCGGCACTCTGAGTGAGCACTAGAGACTCTAACACAGTGCCAGAGTCTACAGCGCATGTGCAGTTCTCTGAAAAAATGGCGCAGCGGACATTTTTTCAGAGACCTGCGCATGTGCTGTAGACTCTGGCACTGTGCCAGAGTCTCTAGTGCTCTCTCAGAGTGCTAACAGCGCTGCCGGCTACGGGACTCTGGAGAAAAGGGGGCCCACACACAGACACCAATGGAAGCCAGAAAGGTGAGTATAGGAGAAATGGGTGCGGTGTGGGCCCCCTCTGGACCCAGGGGCCTGTGTGCACCGCACACATTGCACCAATTACAGATATGCCACTGCCATGACCCCTAAATAAGAAGAAGGTTTGAGCTTTCTTAGGAATCACAGGGGGCCTTGCATGCCAGTATCTGCCCATGTCACAGACTGATGCTGGATGAAGAGCTGAAGCGATTGACAACAACCTGTAATAATCAGGGGCACTGCTGGAACAATCTTAGACTTCTCCATGGTACGCTTGGATATGACAAAGCAGGGAAAAGCCCTGTTTTCTGAAGTATTTTGTGAACAGGGCTTTTCACTGTTACATTAATAGATTCTATACAGAGGTGGTATTGTCTTTCAACAGATATAGTTGGTATGGTAAGAGAATTTAAATATGCCATGGTTAGACAGAAGGTTATCCATAATGATGATCTGAGATGAGCCGTGTGGTTATGTTTTTATGGTTAAAAAAAATATATAGCCAGTCATAGTCTTGAAGACTCACAGTAATGCGGCCTGTCATATTTAAGCCTCATATACACTGACATTAAGATGGTCTTCAACTCTGACCTAAATTGTAGTGCCACAGACTGAGCTAAGACAGAAGCAATCAGATAAAGAGCTACATAACTATCAGCATCCTAAACTACAGGAATTCACAAACAGACATTCAGAGTAAATATTTCCTTACATAGAAGTATAAGAAAATATTATAAGTGCTGTAGATGCAGAACAGAGGTCTTTCTAGCACTTGGATGAAAATGATTCCTCCACTGCAGAGTGATTAGATCAATTTTCCATTTGGCTCCTATTCTGCATAGTTGAGATCTATTAGTGCTGTTGGACTATGACCAAAAACACAGGTCTGATAGCATTCTGACAAATCAGGTGTTATATTCTTCACAGGACAAAAATTGATCTTGAAGAATAGTGTTACCAGTGTATAGGAAGTCATATGTTGCAAAATGCGCAATCCACATAACCAATAGCTATAGAGGCAGGGCCGGATTAATAATGCTGCAGATTGGCTGCAGCTCCAGGCCCCCCACTGAAAATAGGCCCACAGGAGGAGACTGACAGCATTGACAGGATATAACTTTTTTCCTGTCACAGACTGCCAGCAGCAGCAGCCGCCATCCTCCCAGGCCCCGACTCCTGAAGCCAGTTGCCCCGTCACTCTCGCCTTTCAGTGAGATCAGCAGCCACAGAGCCATGCAGGCAGGCAGTGCACTGGCCGTCCCTCCCCTCTCCTCCAGAGTCCACTCTTTCCTTCACCAGGGTCCTGACAGGTCCCTACATGGAAGGAGCTGCTGCTGATGTTGCTGGTAACTTCTATAATGGCTCCATGATGAGCAGAATCGACTTCTGGTGTGTGTGTGTGTGTGTGTGTGTGTGTGTGTGTGTGTGTGTGTGTGTGTGTGTATTGTGTGTGTGTATTGTGTGTCAGTATGGGGGTGAATGTGTTAATGGGCATTGGGATGTAGAAAACGATTTATGGTAAGAACTTACCTTTTGTTAAATCTCTTTCTGCGAGGTACACTGAATTCCACAGGGAATAAAACCGGGGTGTAGAGCTGGATCTTGATCCGAGGAACCAACAGGCTAAAACTTTGACTGTTCCCAGGATGCCTTGCACCGCCTCTTCTATAACCCCGCCTCCGTGCACAGCTCAGTTTTGTTAGCCTGTCAAATGCAGTAGCAGGTAAAAGAGACGCTAACAGTTAGTAGCCGCAGCGAACCACATTCTCACGACAGGAGAAGGCACCAGCGGCCAATGCCATACAAACCCAAAGAAGCTAAGTGCGTCAGGGTCCAGTGTACCTTGCAGAAAGAGATTTAACAAAGGTAAGTTCTTACCATAAATCTCTTTTTCTGCAGCAGGGTACCCTGTATTCCACAGGGAATAACATCGGGGATGTCCTAAAGCAGTTTCTCTTGGGAGGGGATGCACTGTAGCGGGCACAAGAACCCGGCGTCCAAAGGAAGCATCCTGAGAGTCGGAAGTATCGAAGGCATAGAACCTTATGAACGTGTTCACTGAGGACCACGTAGCCGCCTTGCACAATTGCTCAAGGGTCGCACCACGGCGGGCCGCCCAAGAAGGTCCAACAGACCAAGTAGATTGGGCTTTGATGGTAGCAGGAGCTTGAAGTCCAACCTGTACATAAGCATGTGCAATCACCATTCTAATCCATCTGGCCAAGGTCTGCTTCTTAGCAGGCCAGACACGTTTGTGAAAACCAAAAAGAACAAAGAGAGAATTAGATCTCCTAAGCGAAGCTGTTCTCTTTACATAAATACGGAGAGCCCGTACCACATCCAAAAATCGCTCTTTGGAGGATAAACCTGTAGAGGTAAAGGTCGGAACCACAATCTCTTGGTTAAGGTGGAAATGTCACGATCCGGATTACTGGACGCCATTATTTACCTTTCAAGTGTCTCCTGAGGCTGGCTCAGCATTCACACCATGTGAAGTAAGAATTCCAGACCCTATAATAAATCCCAGCAGAAGCCAGTTTATATTTTACATAGTTTGAATGACCGCCTCAGAAAACCCTTTGGCCCTCAGTACTGAAGCTTCAAGAGCCATGCTGTCAAAGCCAGTCGGGCCAGATCCTGGTAGACACAAGGGCCCTGAACGAGGAGGTCTGGGCGCAGCGGAAGCAGAAGAGGACGCTCTATTGAGAGACCCTGCAGGTCTGAGAACCAATGCCATCTGGGCCACGCTGGAGCGATTAGAAATAGTATTCCTCCTTGCTTGAACTTCCATATTACCCTGGGCAGAAGTGTGTGCCCTGAAGAAAACCGGAGCCCTCTGCTGTAAGTACCCGGCAACCAGGGAGCGGGAGTATACAGCGCCGCTGGGGGAGGTGAGGGAGCCACAGCACGATATGTCAGTATGACATATAGCACTTATAAGTGCCTGTGCTGCGGCCCTTGAAGTCTTCTATCCACTTAAAAGCTCTTTTCAGGGCTGCCTAGCGCAGCCCTCCCTGTTAGCTGCCTGCACTGCAGGCACCAACTTACAAACTGAGCTCCTGTGCACGGAGGCGGGGTTATAGAGGAGGCGGTGCAAGGCATCCTGGGAACAGTCAAAGCTTTAGCCTGTTGGTGCCATGGATCAAGATCCAACTCAACACCCCAATGTTATTTCCTGTCGAATACAGTGTACCCCACTGCAGAAATTATTGGGTTACTGAGTGCTAGGTGGAGGGGAAGTTAAAGGGTGCTGTGTGAGCGTAGTATGGGTGCTGTGTAGTATGTGTGCCGCTGTGTGAGTGTAGTATGGGTGCCGCTGTGTGAGTGTAGTATGGGTGCCGCTGTGTGACGTAGTATGGGTGCTGCTGTGTGAGCGTAGTATGGGTGCCGCTGTGTGAGTGTAGTATGGGTGCCACTGTGTGACGTAGTATGGGTGCCGCTGTCTGACGTAGTATGGGTGCTGCTGTGTGAGAGTAGTATGGGTGCTGCAGTGTGAGTGTAATATGGGTGCAGTTTGAGCGTAGTATGTGTGTGCTGTGTGAGGGGAGCTGATAGGGTGGGTGGATGAATGTGCTAATGGGTGTTGGGAGGAGGGATTGATAATGAATTGGTGAGAGATGGGGTAATGGATGCACGGAGGGGGATGCTTGAGTAATGGGTTCTTGGACAGAGATATGTTTTCGGAATCTGTATAGGGGAAATTGGTTAATCAGTGCCATCACCAAGTTAATCCCATGTCACCTCTAAGACACCACATGATACCCCATGTCACCACCAAGACACCACACTTCACCACGTCACCACATGACACCACCAAGATATCACATGACTTGCTGGTGACATGTAGTTTTTGTACAGTGACTATTTAAAAAAATGTCTCACTATCGGGTCTAGCTCTAGTATCTTCTTTATATTGCTATTAATAATGTTAGGGCTCTTTTTATATACAGTACTGTATATAGAGATGTCACATTAATGATATCGCTAAGTGACCCATATGCTCTTTAATTCTGAGGTTTCAAATTAATATAATCACTAAGCGCCATTTTTCCTTTATTGTCAGGTTAACAAGTAGGGTTTCCTTTTGTTTGTAGACTTTCACATTACACTGTTGATACAGATGTAGCCACGCTCATCCATCCTGCAGCTCGGCCGCACGGGCACACAGGCCGCGCTGAGCTGTGGCTTAGTACGCTGCTAATGTATTCCTATGGCTGCTTGTACTTAGACGCACACGTGCATCCCAGTCGTGGGCACAGTTGATCGCCGCAAATATGCCAAGCTGCAGAATGGATGAGATGGATGTGGCTATATCTGTATAAGTAAAGTGTGTACGGGGTGGAGCAATTGAAGGAAGGCTCTTGATACAACCCATGATGCAGGCCACACCCCCACACCACTGGTCATGGCCCCCTCATCACTAGTCACATCCCCTGCGGCAGCACACAATAGGCCTTTTATAAATTGCAGCTCCAGGCCCATGTGGACCTTAATCTGGCACTGGCTAGACGTGTTCCCAGGAATAAAATACTTAGTATCAGGGGATAGCTAGAACTTTGTGAGTCCATAGCAAAATCTTGAAACCCCCCCCCCCCTCCCCCAGCACATTGACACCAAGAGGCAAAAAAAAACCCCACACATTTGTCCCCACATAAAAAAAGGAGTCATTACACAGCATAGTGAGGGGGCAGAACATACCAGGAGTACAGTACTACCCAGCATGGTGTATATGTGTATGTATGTGAGTGTATATATGAGAAGAGGGGTCAGAGAGGACATAGGGGGAAATATAGAAGTTGCCAATTGCACAGGATATTGGGGGTAATTCCGAGTTGATCGCAGCAGGAATTTTTTACAGCAGTTGGGCAAAACCATGTGCAGTGCAGGGGAGGCAGATTTAACATGTGCAGAGAGAGTTAGATATGGGTGTGGTGTGTTCAATCTGCAATCTAAATTGCAGTGTAAAAATAAAGCAGCCAGTATTTACCCTGCACAGAAACAAAATAACCCACCCAAATCTAACTCTCTCTGCACATGTTATATCTGCCCCCCCCCCCCCCCCCCCCCCACTGCAGTGCACATGGTTTTGCCCGACTGCTAAAAAATTTCCTGCTGCGATCAACTCGGAATGAGGGCCATTGTCTGTATCAGAATATCAAGAAAGAAAAAGAGGGCCCCCTTATTTTTAAGTCAACTTGTACCAGTATTGTAACATGGGGTGTGATACCACATGACAAATAGTAATATATATGCAACACGGAAGAAAAAAGAATTGTCTTGGTGTGGTGCACCTAAGAATAAAAATTTACTTTTAGCAATTTATTTAAAAAGGTTTTTAAAAACTGTGAAACACTGAGAAAAAGAAGGTGAATAAGTAGGAAATTGTTACTTCCTACTTTTTTTAAACAAAGTTTTTAATTCTTATGGTGCCCATACCCAGGGCCGGATTAACAATGGGGCGGATGGAGCTTCAGCTCCAGGCCCACACTTCAAATAGGCCCACAGCATCTCTGGTGCTTTATACTGCTGTAGACAGGAAAAAAAAAAAATTCCTTCTACTGCAGCATTCTATCACGCTGCCCGCCCCCTCCCGTCCTACCTACCATCCGTCGCCAAGTTTATTTAAATACCCGCAAACTGGAACATACATTTTCAATACAATGGCGGCGCACAGTGAAAGGCTTTCCTAGCCCTCACTGCGCCGCGTTCTTACAGAGCCCCGGCGCCTCATCCACGCCGCCGACGTCACGACGCGTGACGTCACAAAGGCACCACCCCGCCGCCGCACCCAGTCTCCAGTCCAGCTGCGTAGCGCACAGGCAGAGCGCTCGCACTGTAACTGGACGGACTGCCGGACTGCCTGACTGAAAGCCCCGGGCCGTGAAGGAAGCCCTGGCTGGCTGCAGTTCTGTCTGTGCCGCATTTGTGTCTGTCTGATGCCGTCGATCCTCAGTAGAGAGGACACGGTGAGATGACAGATGTTTCATGTGCAGCCTGTAGTTTTACATTTTCTGAAGTGAATTATACTGCACAAATACAATGTGTATTATATATACCATATATGTATATACATGTATGTATGTGTGTATATATATATATATATATATATATATATATGTATGTATATATACACACACATATATGTACAGTGTGTGAATGTATATATATATATATATATATATATATATTTAAACACACACACATACACGCACACGCGCACACACACACTGGTCGAAGTGGGCCGGCATGTTGTGTGCAGGCCATAGGTGTGCGCACAGGCATCCCCGCCAATTAATGTCCCTTCCTGCTGCCAATTAATGTCATCCCCCCTAAAGGCGCCCTGTCAGGTCTCGTTCTTGAGGAGACGGAGGAGCAGGACATGGCAGGAGCTCTAGTCACACTTGCTATCGCTATCTGTCTTAGCGTCGCGGCTCCTGTGTGAGGCTGCTGCCACCGTCCGCGGAGGGAGCGACAGCGGCTGGGAATTATGGGGAGCAGTGTCCATGAATGGAATGACAGCGGCCGGGAGCTACGGGGAGCAGGTGACATTCTTGTTTAACTTAGCGAGCAAGAGCGAGTACCTTTCACTACCATCCTGCCCCCCCCCCCCCTGTTCCGCACCACTGCTCCTATCCTGTTTCGCACCACTGCTCCCATCCTGCCCTGCACCACTCCTCCCATCCTGCCCCCCTGCTCCGCACCACTGCTCCCATCCTGCCCCCCTGCCCCGCACCACTGTTCCTTTCCTGCCCCCTCTGCTCCACACCACTCCGCACCTCCTTGCACCCCCGCTGCCTTCTGCCTCTTCCTCTGCTACACCGCCACCACCCTCAGCCGCCCCGACACCACACTCAGTCCTCTGCACCTCCGCCCATGCCAACCGCAGCCTCCTCATCCACCGCACAGCAGACCACAGCATCCTCAGCACCGGCGCTGTTAAATAGGTAATCTTACCCTGCTGCCGTTCTTTCTCCCTAGTCCCTACTGTATATCCTTGCTGTCCCTCTCTCTGTCACTCTTCCTATCCCTATGTCCCTGCTGTCACTTTCCCTGTCTCTCGGTCTCACTCCCTGTCCCTACGTCCCTGCTGTCACTTTCCCTGTCTCTCTGTCACTCTCCCTGTCCCTGCTGTCACTTTCCCTGTCACTCTCCCTGTCCCTATGTCCCTGCTGTCACTCTCCCTGAATTGTGTCTCATTCCATGCAGCATAATGTGAATTTTGGCTCATACCGTGTACTATAATGTGAATTTTGGCTCATACCATGTACTATAATGTGAATTTTGGCTCATACCGTGTGCTATAATGTGAATGTCAGCTCATACCGTGTGCTATAATGTGAATTTCGGCTCTTTCTATGTCTATAATGTAAATTTCTGCTCATTCCGTGGGCTGTAATAAGAATTTTGGCTCATTCTGCGTGCTATAATGTCAATTTCGGCTCATACCGTGTGCTATAATGTGAATTTCGGCTCATTCTGTGTGCTATAATGTGAGTATCGGCTTATACCGTGTGGTATAATGTGAATTTCGGCTCATACTGTGTGGTATAATTGTGAAAGGGGCATTAGTACTAGATAGTATAAGGGTTCCTACTATTGTGGTGCATAATGTGTATAAGGGGTATATGGTGTGGTGCATTACACTTAAGAACACGCCCCCTTGAAGATCAAGTGTCTGAGTGTTTTGTCAAATATGCAGTGCCGATGTTTAAAGTCACAGCATGGGGCATTGAAATGGCACGGCAACTTAGGACTTCCAAACATGTGATTTTAAGATCTCGATGTTTCGGTGTACTAGAGCCCTGTCTTCAGTACATACTGTACATGGGTGTGTATATATACAGTATGTGTGTGTGTGTGTGTGTGTGTATGTATGTATGTTTGTGTGTATATATATATATTATACACACACACACACACACACACACACACACACACACACACACACACACTCCATTCAGTGTCCCACGGCCGCCGCTGCAGCATCCTGGGACTGTAGGGAAGGATCCCGGCAGATGAAACTCAGTGCAGCAGGTAATGGCATCCCCAATTTGCCGCAGCTCATGCTGGCTTATCGGGGCTAATAGGACACCCCCAGGCAATATCATTACCCATGATAATGTGCCGCAGGTGATTGAATTTCCCCCATAGTGAGGGGCTTCCAATTGTTTGTTGCATGCCCATAAGTAATGGCAGCCCAACAGAGCTATTCAATTGTAATGCAAATGGAAATGAGTTCTGCGGTTGCCTATTGCTTATCACGCCCAAAAGCACTGGGTTTAACGGTGTAAAGTATCTAAACCTGTCTAAACTATTGGGCATGCTGCCGGAACAACAGTTTGGACGCTCCAACAATTGTTTGCAGATTTCTGCTCGCCACCTCAAAATGCGGCAGTCACCTCAGAAATCATGCAGTCATGGCAAGAAAATGTAATAATTCCATTGGGCGCCTTTTACTTTTACTTTTCTCTCTCTCTCTCTCTCTCTCGCTATATAGATAGATAGATTTTTCTATTTTTCCAACACGCATACACACACACACACACACACACACACACACACACACACACACACACACACACACACACACACGTATGTAAATACAGCACTGGTCATGCACCCATATCAGCAACCATCACAACCCCATACCCCCTGCTGAAGCACACAATAGGCCCTTCAAAAATTTCAGCTCCAGGCCCATGAGGACCTTAATCTGGCACTGCCCATACCAGTGGCGGAACTAGCGAGCGGTGGGCCCATGTGCGACAAAATGCTTTGGCCCCCCCCCCCCCATCTAAGTCCACCGCCTCACCCCTGGAGAGGATTTGGTGAGGGGGACCTGCTCAGGGCCAGAGAAATGGATGCCTAGCAACAGTGCCGTAATTAGTCATTTTAGTGCTGTGTGCAAGAAATGGCATCGGAGCCCCGCCCCTCTATGTAAAATAGGGACAGTGCGCGCCACAGGCGCGCGCAAAAAATAAGAATTTATTTACCGATAATTCTATTTCTCGGAGTCCGTAGTGGATGCTGGGGTTCCTGAAAGGACCATGGGGAATAGCGGCTCCGCAGGAGACAGGGCACAAAAGTAAAGCTTTCCGATCAGGTGGTGTGCACTGGCTCCTCCCCCTATGACCCTCCTCCAAGCCAGTTAGGTACTGTGCCCGGACGAGCGTACACAATAAGGGAGGAATTTTGAATCCCGGGTAAGACTCATACCAGCCACACCAATCACACCGTACAACTTGTGATCTAAACCCAGTTAACAGTATGATAACAGCGGAGCCTCTGAAAAGATGGCTCACAACAATAATAACCCGATTTTTGTAACTATGTACAAGTATTGCAGATAATCCGCACTTGGGATGGGCGCCCAGCATCCACTACGGACTCCGAGAAATAGAATTATCGGTAAATAAATTCTTATTTTCTCTATCGTCCTAGTGGATGCTGGGGTTCCTGAAAGGACCATGGGGATTATACCAAAGCTCCCAAACGGGCGGGAGAGTGCGGATGACTCTGCAGCACCGAATGAGAGAACTCCAGGTCCTCCTTAGCCAGGGTATCAAATTTGTAGAATTTAGCAAACGTGTTTGCCCCTGACCAAGTAGCTGCTCGGCAAAGTTGTAAAGCCGAGACCCCTCGGGCAGCCGCCCAAGATGAGCCCACCTTCCTTGTGGAATGGGCATTTACATATTTTGGCTGTGGCAGGCCTGCCACAGAATGTGCAAGCTGAATTGTATTACACATCCAACTAGCAATAGTCTGCTTAGAAGCAAGAGCACCCAGTTTGTTGGGTGCATACAGGATAACAGCAAGTCAGTTTTCCTGACTCCAGCCGTCCTGGAACATATTTTCAGGGCCCTGACAACATCTAGCAACTTGGAGTCCTCCAAGTCCCTAGTAGGTGCAAGGCACCACAATAAGCTGGTTCAGGTGAAACACTGACACCACCTTTAGGGAGAGAACTGGGGACGAGTCCGCAGCTCTGCCCTGTCCGAATGGACAAACAGATATGGGCTTTTTTGAGAAAAAACCACCAATTTGACACTCGCCTGGTCCAGGCCAGGGCCAAGAGCATGGTCACTTTTCATGTGAGATGCTTCAAATCCACAGATTTGACTGGTTTTAAACCAATGTGATTTGAGGAATCCCAGAACTACGTTGAGATCCCACAGTGCCACTGGAGGCACAAAAGGGGGTTGTATATGCAATACTCCCTTGACAAACTTCTGGACTTCAGGACCTGAAGCCAATTCTTTCTGGAAGAAAATCGACAGGGCCGAAATTTGAACCTTAATGGACCCCAATTTGAGGCCCATAGACACTCCTGTTTGCAGGAAATGCAGGAAACGACCGAGTTGAAATTTCTTTGTGGGGCCTTCCTGGCCTCACACCACGCAACATATTTTCGCCACATGTGGTGATAATGTTGTGCGGTCACCTCCTTTCTGGCTTTGACCAGGGTAGGAATGACCTCTTCCGGAATGCCTTTTTCCCTTAGGATCCGGCTTTCCACCGCCATGCCGACAAACGCAGCTGCGGTAAGTCTTGGAACAGACATGGTACTTGCTGAAGCAAGTCCCTTCTTAGCGGCAGAGGCCATAAGACCTCTGTAAGCATCTCTTGAAGTTCCGGGTACCAAGTCCTTCTTGGCCAATCCGGAGCCATGAGTATAGTTCTTACTCCTCTACGTCTTATAATTCTCAGCACCTTAGGTATGAGAAGCAGAGGAGGGAACACATACACCGACTGGTACACCCACGGTGTTACCAGAACGTCCACAGCTATTGCCTGAGGGTCTCTTGACCTGGCGCAATACCTGTCCCGTTTTTTGTTCAGACGGGACGCCATCATGTCCACCTTTGGTATTTCCCAACGGTTTACAATCATGTGGAAAAAAAAACTTCCCGATGAAGTTTCCACTCTCCCGGGTGGAGGTCGTGCCTGCTGAGGAAGTCTGCTTCCCAGTTTCCATTCCCGGGATGAAACACTGCTGACAGTGCTATCACATGATTTTCCGCCCAGCGAAAAGTCCTTGCAGTTTTTGCCATTGCCCTCCTGCTTCTTGTGTCGCCCTGTCTGTTTACGTGGGCGACTGCCGTGATGTTTTTCCCACTGGATCAATACCGGCTGACCTTGAAGCAGAGGTCTTGCTAAGCTTAGAGCATTATAAATTTACCCTTAGCTCCAGTATATTTATGTGGAGAAAAGTCTCCAGACTTGATCACACTCCCTGGAAATTTTTTCCTTGTGTGACTGCTCCCCAGCCTCTCGGGCTGGGCTCCGTGGTCACCAGCATCCAATCCTGAGTGCCGAATCTGCGGCCCTCTAGAAGATGAGCACTCTATAACCACCACAGGAGAGACACCCTTGTCCTTGGATATAGGGTTATCCGCTGATGCATCTGAAGATGCGATCCGGACCATTTGTCCAGCAGATCCCACTGAAAAGTTCTTGCGTGAAATCTGCCGAATGGAATTGCTTCGTAGGAAGCCACCATTTTTACCAGGACCCTTGTGCAATGATGCACTGTTTTTAGGAGGTTCCTGACTAGCTCGAATAACTCCCTGGCTTTCTCTTCCGGGAGAAACACCTTTTTCTGGACTGTGTCCAGAATCATCCCTAGGCACAGCAGACGTGTCGTCGGGATCAGCTGCGATTTTGGAATATTTAGAATCCACCCGTGCTGTTGTAGCAGTATCCGAGATAGTGCTACTCCGACCTCCAACTGTTCCCTGGACTATGCCCTTATCAGGAGATCGTCCAAGTAAGGGATAATTAAGACGCCTTTTCTTCGAAGAAGAATCATCATTTCGGCCATTACCTTGGTAAAGACCCGGGGTGCCGTGGACAATCCAAACGGCAGCGTCTGAAACTGATAGTGACAGTTCTGCACCACGAACCTGAGGTACCCTTAGTGAGAAGGGCAAATTTGGGACATAGAGGTAAGCATCCCTGATGTCCCGGGACACTATATAGTCCCCTTCTTCCTGGTTCGTTATCACTGCTCTGAGTGACTCCATCTTGATTTGAACCTTTGTAAGTGTTCAAAAAAATTTTTAGAATAAGTCTCACCTAGCCTTCTGGCTTCAGTACCACAATATAGTGTGGAATAATACCCCTTTTCTTGTAGTAGGAGGGGTAATTTAATTATCACCTGCTGGGAATACAGCTTGTGAATTTTTTCCCATACTGCCTCCTTGTCGGAGGGAGACCTTGGTAAAGCAGACTTCAGGAGCCTGCGAAGGGGAAACGTCTCGACATTCCAATCTGTACCCCTGGGATACTACTTGTAGGATCCAGGGGTCCTGTACGGTCTCAGCGCCATGCTGAGAACTTGTCAGAAGCGGTGGAACGCCTCTGTTCCTGGGAATGGGCTGCCTGCTGCAGTCTTCTTCCCTTTCCTCTATCCCTGGGCAGATATGATCTTATAGGGACGAAAGGACTGAGGCTGAAAAGACGGTGTCTTTTTCTGCAGAGATGTGACTTAGGGTAAACACGGCGGATTTTCCAGCAGTTGCCGTGGCCACCAGGTCCGATGGACCGACCCCAAATAACTCCTCTTCCTTTATACGGCAATACACCTTTGTGCCGTTTGGAATCTGCATCACCTGACCACTGTCGTGTCCATAACATCTTCTGGCAGATATGGACATCGCATTTACTCTTGATGCCAGAGTGCAAATATCCCTCTGTGCATCTCGCATATATAGAAATGCATCCTTTAAATGCTCTATAGTCAATAAAATACTGTCCCTGTCAAGGGTATCAATATTTTTAGTCAGGGAATCCGACCAAGCCACCCCAGCTCTGCACATCCAGGCTGAGGCGATCGCTGGTCGCAGTATAACACCAGTATGTGTGTATATACTTTTTATGATATTTTCCAGCCTCCTGTCAGCTGGTCCTTGAGGACGGCCCTATCTATAGACGGTACCGCCACTTGTTTTGATAAGCGTGTGAGCGCCTTATCCACCCTAAGGGGTGTTTCCCAACGCGCCCTAACTTCTGGCGGGAAAGGGTATACCGCCCATAATTTTCTATCGGGGGGAACCCACGCATCATCACACACTTTATTTAATTTATCTGATTCAGGAAAAACTACGGTAGTTTTTTCACATCCCACATAATACCCTCTTTTGTGGTACTTGTAGTATCAGAAATATGAAACACCTCCTTCATTGCCTTTAACGTGTGGCCCTAATAAGGAATACGTTTGTTTATTCACCGTCGACACTGGATTCAGTGTCCCTGTCTGTGTCTGTGTCGACCGACTAAAGTAAACGGGCGTTTTAAAACCCCTGACGGTGTTTTTGAGACGTCTGGACCGGTACTAATTGTTTGTCGGCCGTCTCATGTCGTCAACCGACCTTGCAGCGTGTTGACATTATCACGTAATTCCCTAAATAAGCCATCCATTCCGGTGTCGACTCCCTAGAGAGTGACATCACCATTACAGGCAATTGCTCCGCCTCCTCACCAACATCGTCCTCATACATGTCGACACACACGTACCGACACACAGCACACACACAGGGAATGCTCTGATAGAGGACAGGACCCACTAGCCCTTTGGAGAGACAGAGGGAGAGTTTACCAGCACACACCAAAAACGCTATAATTATATAGGGACAACTTTATATAAGTGTTTTCCCTTATAGCATCTTTTTTATATATTTCTAACGCCAAATTAGTGCCCCCCCTCTCTGTTTTAACCCTGTTTCTGTAGTGCAGTGCAGGGGAGAGCCTGGGAGCCTTCCCTCCAGCCTTTCTGTGAGGGAAAATGGCGCTGTGTGCTGAGGAGATAGGCCCCGCCCCTTTTTCGGCGGCCTCGTCTCCCGCTCTTAACGGATTCTGGCAGGGGTTAAATATCTCCATATAGCCTCCGGAGGCTATATGTGAGGTATTTTTAGCCAAAATAGGTATTCATTTGCCTCCCAGGGCGCCCCCCTCCCAGCGCCCTGCACCCTCAGTGACTGCCGTGTGAAGTGTGCTGAGAGGAAAATGGCGCACAGCTGCAGTGCTGTGCGCTACCTTTAGAAGACTGAGGAGTCTTCTGCCGCCGATTCTGGACCTCTTCTTACTTCAGCATCTGCAAGGGGGCCGGCGGCAAGGCTCCGGTGACCATCCAGGCTGTACCTGTGATCGTCCCTCTGGAGCTGATGTCCAGTAGCCAAGAAGCCAATCCATCCTGCACGCAGGTGAGTTCACTTCTTCTCCCCTAAGTCCCTCGTTGCAGTGATCCTGTTGCCAGCAGGACTCACTGTAAAATAAAAAACCTAAGCTAAACTTTTCTAAGCAGCTCTTTAGGAGAGCCACCTAGATTGCACCCTTCTCGGCCGGGCACAAAAATCTAACTGGCTTGGAGGAGGGTCATAGGGGGAGGAGCCAGTGCACACCACCTGATCGGAAAGCTTTACTTTTGTGCCCTGTCTCCTGCGGAGCCGCTATTCCCCATGGTCCTTTCAGGAACCCCAGCATCCACTAGGACGATAGAGAAAATAGGGGCGTGGCTTCGTGGGGAAGGGGTGTGGCCACAAAATAATACCAGTTCATATGACGGTGCACAGTAGTCTCCATTATTCAAATTACGCCGCACGGTAGTACCACTACACCAGGTAGAGACCCTTTTACACATTATGGCGGACAGCTTCACCTTTTTTACACATTACGGCAGACAGCACCCCCCTTTTTACACATTACGGCAGACAGCATCCCCTTTTTACACATTACGACAGACAGTGTGCCCTTTTTACACATTACGACAGGCAGCGTCCCCTTTTTTTACACATTACGGCAGACAGCGTCCCTTTTTTACACATTACGGCAGACAGCGTCCCTTTTTTACACATTACAGCAGACAGCATCCCCTTTTTACACATTACGGCAGACAGCGTCCCCTTTTTACACATTACGACAGACAGCGTCCCCTTTTTTACACATTACGGCAGACAGCGTCCCTTTTTTACACATTACAGCAGACAGCGTCCCCTTTTTACACATTACGGCAGACAGCGTCCCATTTTTTGCACATTACGGCAGACAGCGTCCCATGTTTTGCACATTACGGCAGACAGCGTCCCATTTATTACACATTACGGCAGACAGCGTCCTATTTTTTGCATATTACGGCAGATAGCGTCCCATTTATTATACATTACGGCAGACAGCGTCCCATGTTTTGCACATTACGGCAAACAGGATAGATAGATAGATAGATAGATAGATATACTTACCGTTTCCGCTGGCTCAGGCTCCTCGTGCAGCTTCTGTTCTGGCAGGGGAGAAGAAGGATGAGGAGGGGTGGAGGAGGGAGCCGCAGCAGCGCTATGTCATTGGTAGAAGCGCTGCTGCTGATGGACCTCTCCTTTACCATAGGCTGCCCTCCGCCGCTGTGAATGCTGGGATGCGATGCGCATCCCAGCATTCACAGCGGCGGAGGGCAGCCTATGGTAAAGGAGAGGGCCAGCAGCAGCAGCGCTTCTACCAATTACACAGCGCTGCTGCGGCTCCCTCCTCCATCCCCCCTCCTCCTCCTCCCCCCCTGTAGCCGGTGCGCGCATCATCTCCTCGGTGGCGGCGGAACACAGCGGCAGCCAGGCGGCATGTAATGAGTCAGTTTGACTCATTACATGCCGTTCTGGCTGCGGGCCCCATGACAGTTGCGGGCCCCAGTGCAAGGCACTGCCTGCACTGGCGCTAGTTCCGCCTCTGGCCCATACACTTGTGAGATAATCGGTGCTATCCTTCAACCTCATCTGTGAGGGAAATCGAAGGATTGTATGCACATTTTAGGTACCTTGAGACGCGATGCGAATATCGCGTCTCAAGATATTATGTGCTGCACTTAATATCTCTCGCATCGCAGTGCGATCACATGTGGTTTTAAAATCCACATGAGATATATCGCACTGCGATGTGCGATGGGCACCCGCCAGAAGCGGCCAGAGGCCGCTTCTAATTGGCAGTGACGTGCCCATCACGTGATTACCATGCGATCTATTGCATGATCTATTGCATGATCGCATGGTAATCACTTTGGCAGTTCAGGTGCTATTTTATCGCACCTGAACTGCTGGTGCGATGCCCCACAATGTTGCAGCGCGGGGCATCACACAAGTGTATGGGCACCATTATGTGCATCATACCAAGTCTTTTTTTCTTCCAAGTCACAGAGGACATATTTGGAGAGTCACAGTACTCACCCAGCATAGTGTATTGGGGGAGTGCTGTACTCACCTTGCAAAGAGTATACTGGGGGGGGGGGGGGGGGGGGGGTGTCAGTGGACAAATATGACAAATATTGGGGGGTTACAGTATTCGCCCTGCACATAGTATGGGGGGTTCAGTGCACATATTGGGGGGTGAGGGTCAGCGCTCATAGTGCATGGTGTACAGTGGGGGTAGGTCACAGTACTCAGTCTGCACAGTGTATGGGGTAGTCAGAGTACATATTGGGGAAAGGGTCAATACTCATCATGTATGGTATGTAGCAGTGGAGGGGATCACAGTGCTCACCTTGCATGGTGGTCCCAGTGGTGGGCAAGGGTCCCGCCACTGCCATGCTGAGCCAACAGATTGAAGTGGGCAGGCACAGGGAAAGCAAGCAAGGCAGGGTTTGGATTTTCAGCTGTTACAGCCACCTGTCTCAAGCAGGTTGAGGGTGGCCCTCTCTTCAGGTAGGGCACAGAGACTGAGAGCAGGCCACCTCCATAGTCAAGCTCCTAGGCGTGTCCCGGGCTGCGCTGCCTCCTGTGCTGGTGTCACCACTCCGGTGGCCTCAGGTTGAATCCCAGCGGCCCAATCCATGCATGACTGGATGCAGGAGGAGCATCAGGCCCTGGAGGCCCTATAGTTGCACCCCTTGTACCCACGGTAGTTACACCACTGCTTAATACTCAGAAATATAATTAGCCTAGGCTCATTACAGCAAGTGATTCTTTTGTGGAGCACTCTTTTAACAAGTATATGGATAAGTGGCAGTATAATAAAACATAACTTTTATTACAAGACTATAGTGAGAAAAAATTATATAGTTAATCCCTAGGGGTAAATTTACTAAAGTCAATGTTTGCCTGAGACCAAACACGCGATTGTTAGGTAAAATACAAGTTCAAGGACATATGATCAAATATACCATCGGCCAAACTCAGATGTCATTTCCACAGACAACACTGAAACATGGGAATTTACCTAGAATCGTTCCTGTAAATACACCCGTGAATTGTGCAAACTCAGATCAAAATGCACTTTTCAAATAGACATCCTCAACATCGTCTTCAGAGTGGCATGCACAGATCAGTGAGAAAAGTATTTAAAGTGTTAGAAAATAGGAAAAAAAACTGTATGCCCCCCCCCCCCCCCCTCTCCATTACCAACCTTGGGCTCTTTGAGCCGATCCTGGTTCAAAAAAATACAGGGTGGAAAATGCATGCGGTCCCCCTGTATTTTAGGAACCAGCACCAGGAGTCTTGGATCGGTCCTGGTTTTGCCTATATTGGTGCCCTGGCCGTATCATAAACCCCCCCTAACTAGTCAGCCCTGGCTTGAATTTCCTGGGGAAGTGAGGACCCCCCCCCCCTGATAAATGGGTTTCCCCTCTCTAGGCACCCACCGCCAGGGCTGAAGCCTGGGGCTATCCCCGGAACCCCTGAGCTGTGGGTGCCGAGTTGATAGTCAATTAGTTACTTTAGAGTTGTAAAAAAAATTGTCTGTTACAGGAGGGACTACGGGTCCCAGAAAGCCTCCCCGTTTGCTGGTATTTGGAGAATCAGAAGTACCAGCATGTGGGGCATTAAAGGACTACTGGTACCTATATTCCCCTTGTAAAAGAAATTTAAAAAAATACAGAACACACACCATGAAAGCATAACTTTAATAAGCACTCTTGCACACTCACACATACAGTACTTACCTACATTACTTGTAGCCATTCTGTCCTCTTGCCAAGTAGGATCCAAAATAATTCATACTCACCTATTTCTAGTGGAGATCAGGTCCTCTTAAGTCCAAGTATGCGTCCCAGGGTTTAAAAACATAACAAACCGCAAACCTGAATCAATATGGACATGAGAAAGTGTATGTGTTAAGGCATACACTTCCTCTATGCGACTGAGTGGGACCTGGGTGTCATTAGAAAAACCTCCAGCCAATCACCGGATACCTCCATAGGTGCTGTTTACTGTTGAGCGGTTTTCCAGTGATGAGCAGCTTTTGAGCTCAACCAAACCCACAACTATAGACTTCAATGGTTGGAAACCTCTGTTGAAGCATTTGTTGGAAACCATTAGATTGTATCCTATGATGTTAACCACAAGGTTAACTTCTATTAACCTTTTAGTTAGTTTCCCTGTATTGCAAAGAGACTCCTTCTATCAACCTAATTTACTTTTCCAAATATGAGCTTTCAGCATCAAAGCACTCCAAATGCATACAATTTAATTGAAAAAGACAATTGACTGATATGGCTGCATGTAACATCAGTCTGTATAAAATGCACTTCCTAGTACCACATGATAGTGTTATCAAGCGTGTGTGCACAAAATAGCTGGATGCACCAGATGACCATGGACGGATGATACAAACAAATACTCTGTGTTGCTTCTTCAGTCTAAATTAGTAGATCTCAAACTATTTTGTCTGGGACTCCATCAGACAATAAAAATTGTAACAGGATACAGCAAGTTACTGCAGAAAGGCCGCCACACGTGTGGTAAGCAGACCGCACATGCACAGTAGCATTTGTGTAGGCTGCTAATGCAGTCACTTCATTTGTTACACGATTGCAGGGACTAGCTCCTTTTCGGAGTCCCTGCCCTGCATGTGTTTTTATATATTCATACAAAGGTTATGTTTATACCTGCTGTGGAGGACTTAGGGGCCAGGGGGAGGCAGTGGGAGTTGGGAATGGCACAGTTTAGCAGTGGGTGACATGGATGGGAGAGGGGGACAGATGGAGGCGGTGGCTAATGGGAGATGGCAAGGGTGATGGAAGGATGGAAGAAGGAGGCAGAGGGTGACTGGGGAGAGGCAGTGGAGGTTTAATTAATGTGTTGCCCTGTTCCCCCTCCACATCCTACACTGTGTACTCCATTGTTACCCCCATCCAAAGACACAAAGTCTGTGCTCAGTGCTCCTCTCCTTCCCACTCATAGTCCCCTGCTGCTACTTCCTGGAACCCTCCTCCCCCATAGTGCCCTCAGATGACCCTGAGTTTAGGGAGAAAGACAGCACATTAAACCCTGAAGACTCTGAACCTACAGGTGAAGCTACAGGTAGCAGGGGTACAGAAGAAATGCAGGAGGAATTGAACACAGAGGAGACACGTAACCACACAGGAAGCAGATGAGGTATAACACTGCAAAAGACAGATGATGAACATGACAGATTATGCAGCTGACACAGAGCTGGACACAGGAACTCTGCAATGGAATTATAGTAGGAACCAGGCAAGGTATCCACAGGCTAGAACTAGTACCAAGAGACAAGGGCTCCCGCTGCAGCCAGGACACTATGACCAGCAAGGAGTGAAAGACAGACAACACATATAAAGGAGACAAGAGCCAATGAGAATCACAACACAGTCAACCTCCCCTGATTAACAACTCACGGCAGCTGTGCTGCTCTATGTCCACCAGCCTCCTGACCCCTTACTGAGGAAGCTTCCGGCTTCCTCGCTGCCTGGCAACCCCGGAAGTTTGGGAGCATCTCAGTCACCTAGCGATGACCGGACTATGTGTGCTGCGGCTTGTAACAGGTTTGAGGGTCACCATTTGCAAGAGTAAGGTTCACCTCATTGTTCAGTAAAACATTTCCCTAAACTACTCTAAAAAAAAAGTACCTTTATAACAATATTCTATAACATGTATTCCTCAGAGTAATACATACAACTAAGGATGGGTACACACTAAAACGATCTCAGGCCGATATGTCATTTCCCTCCAAATTGGAATGATATATTTTCCAGATCATTAAGTGTGTACCTGCAATATCTTCCAGTCACATACGATGCCATGCTGCCAAATGCAGCATAGCATCCTACATCTTGCCATTGTTCCCTGCATTATGCAAGTGTGTATGAACTTGCTGTTAGGATCTACTGCTCTGTGCTGCCACGTCGCCATGGCAACCTGGAGGCAAGTGTTAGCGAAGTAACCTGAGCGCAGCTGATACTCCGGTCCGGGTTTTTACTGTGTAGTGGTTACAGGCTCTGTGCACGGCAGGGAATCCGGCGCTGGTTTTGTGCTCACAGTCTGTGAGGTCTGAGTGGGGCGTGGACAGCACCTGCTATATAAACCATCCTCTCAGGCTAGGCAAATGCTGCTGAATCTTTGTTTGTTAGTCAGTTCCAGAGAGTTAGCTAGTACTGTGTGACTTTGTATTTACTTGTTGCTTACTGCGAATAGGCCTTGGGATTCGGTACTTCATTCTGCCAATCCGGACCTAGCAGTAAGACTAGAGTCAGTTGTTTGACCTGCTGGGGTTCTTTTGCTATTCTGTGAACCCAGCAGGTTTGCGGCTGTACTCTCAGACCTGCTTGCTTAATCCTCCCTCACTGTGCAGGGCGTCCAGGTGTCAGTTTAGTGGCAGTAAGCTGAACCTGTGCCCTGCAAGTGGGGGTTAGGATTGTGGATACTCTCCTTGTGTCTATATTTCTATCTCTGACCAAGGAGTTTATTCCCACACCCGTTGGTAACCCTTTGGGGTTTTTTCTGTTGCTCTTAGCAACATCATTTCAGGTGCTCCACATGTTAAATCACTACGCCTCGCTTCATTGTCCGCTCTATTCCATCTGAGCATTCCTGACACTAGGGAGACACCCAATTCCTGAGCCTTTGGGCTTCTCCGTTCACTTTGTGTTTATTAGTTATTCCATCACCTCCTGTGTATGTTATGTTATACTGTCTGTGAGTTCGTTTGCTTCGCTTCCCTCTCTGTTCATACACCGGTATACTCCTGTTAGCACTGGTGTGTGTAACATATTCAGCAGCCCTACTCCTGTTGAAATTTTGTGGGAATATGGAGCATACCCCTCAAAATACTTTGCAACAGGTGGTCGATCAGGTGCAGGTCCTGACTCGACAATTTAATGAGATGTCCATTAAAATGAACACCCCGCAGGCCGCTAGCGGAGCTCCCGCAGCAGCAGCGGCAAGTTCAGGGGTTAAGGAGCCGAAAGTAAATCTCCCGGATCGTTTTTCTGGAGATCGCTCGCAGTTCTTTTGTTTCAAGGAGAGCTGTAAGCTATATTTCAGGCTTAGGCCCCAGTCTTCTGGGTCGTAGATTCAGCGGGTGGGCATGGTGATTTCCTTGCTACAAGGAGACCCACAGGTCTGGGCATATGGGTTACAGCCTGACTGTCCGTCGCTTAAAAGTGTTGATGCTTTTTTTACGGCACTGGGCATTTTGTATGATGACCCTGACAAGATGGCTTCAGCCGAGGCTCAGATTACGGTTCTTAAGCAAGGGCGACGGCCAGCTGAGGTTTATAGTATGGAGTTTCGGAGGTTGGCTCATGATACCCAGTGGAATGACCCAGCCCTGAGAAACCAGTACCGAAGGGGCCTTTCTGACCAGATAAAGGACCAACTGGTACAATATCCCTCGCCTGATAGCTTAGATCAGCTCATGCAGTTATCCATCCGGGTGGATAGACGGCTGAGAGAGCGTAGGCTTGAAAGGGAGACCGCAGTTTCCTTTTTTCCCAAGGGAACCTCAGACTCTGAGGAACATTCCGAGGAGCCTATGCAGATTGGGGCTACCCGCCTCTCCTCGCGTGAGAAGATGCGGAGGAGACAGCAGGGTTTGTGTTTGTACTGTTTGAATAAAGGTCATGTTGTAGTATCATGCCCAGAAAAACCGGAAAACTTCAGGGCCTGAGGGTGATGGGAAATATCCTGTCAGGCCAGAAGTCAGAATTTCCCAAAAATACTTTTCTCATTCCGGTGACTTTGGAGATCCTCGGTCAAACTGTCAAGACTGAGGCCTTTGTTGACAGTGGGGCCGATGGGGTTTTCATGGACCGTCAATTCGCCCTGGAACACTCTGTTCCCTCAGTACCTTTGGCATCAGAGATTGAGATCTGTGGGTTAAACGGGGAACCATTGTCCCAGGGTAAAATTACCTCCTGCACCAGCCAAATTCCTTTGTTTATTGGAGCCACACACTCTGAAAAATTGTCTTTTTATGTGACTGTCTGTTCTTTTGCCCCATTGGTTTTGGGGTTACCCTGGTTAAGGGCCCATAACCCTCAATTTGACTGGGTCTCTGGGGAGATTCTTAGTTGGGGTAGTGATTGTTTCAGGAGTTGCTTGAGCCTTCCAGTCAGGCTCTCGCAGCTAAGTTTGCCAGGATTGCCAGGCTGTTATGCAGATTTTGCGGATGTGTTCTCCAAAAAAGTTGCGGAGGTACTACCTCCCCATCGCCCCTATGACTGTGCCATTGATTTGTTGCCGGATGCTAAGCTTCCCAAGAGCAGGTTGTACTCCCTGTCACGTCCTGAGACTCAGGCTATGGCAGAGTACATTCAGGAGAACTTGGCTAAGGGATTTATCAGACCCTCACAGTCCCCAGTTGGGTCGGGGTTCTTTTTCGTGGGTAAAAAGGACGGTTCGTTGCGACCCTGCATCGACTTCAGGGAATTGAACCGTATCACGATTAAAAACTCGTACCCACTGCCTCTCATTTCGGTTTTGTTTGACCAGCTTCGTGCTGCCACCATTTTTTCTAAGATTGACCTACGCGGTGCTTACAATCTAATCCGAATAAGAGCGGGGGATGAATGGAAGACTGCCTTTAATACCCACTCAGGGCATTATGAATATTTGGTGATGCCTTTTGGGCTCTCTAATGCCCCGGCAGTCTTCCAGGAATTCATGAACGATGTGCTCAGGGAATATTTGGATAGATTCTTAGTTGTTTATCTAGATGACATCCTAATCTTCTCTCATTCCCTGGAGGAACATCGGAAGCATGTACGCTTAGTCCTCCAGAAACTCAGAGACCACCAGCTTGGGGCGAAGCTGGAGAAGTGCGAGTTTGAAGTCCAGCAAATCGCATTTCTAGGGTATATTATCTCCTCAGAAGGTTTCCAAATGGAGGGTTCTAAAGTACAGGCAGTCCTGGATTGGGTGCAGCCCACTAGTTTGAAGGTGCTTCAGCGTTTTCTGGGCTTTGCGAATTTTTATAGACGGTTTATCGCTGGATTTTCGTCTATAGTGGCCCCCTTGGTGGCACTCACTAGGAAAGGGGCGGATGTTGCTCACTGGTCTTGTGAGGCCAAAGCGGCCTTTGCCCGTCTCAAAAGGGCATTTGTCTCGGCCAAGGTGCTGCGACACCCAGATCCAGAGCGTCCTTTTGTGGTAGAAGTGGATGCCTCTGAGATAGGTATTGGGGCAGTGCTCTCTCAGATGGGGGTGTCTGATAATCGCTTTCATCCCTGTGCTTACTTTTCCCGTAAATTTTTGTCTGCCGAGATGAATTATGATGTGGGTAACCGGGAATTGTTGGCTAGAAAGGATGCACTCGGGGAGTGGAGACACTGGCTTGAGGGGGCTAAGTTTGTGGTCTCAATTCTCACCGACCATAAGAATCTGGCATATTTAGAGTCAGCGAAGCGGCTCAATGCCAGGCAGGCACGATGGGCTTTGTTTTTTGCTCGCTTTAATTTTTTGATAACATATCGCCCTGGGTCAAAAAACATCAAGGCTGATGCGCTCTCGCGGAGTTTTGCTCCAGTTCAAGAGACCACCGAGGAGCCATTGCCCATTGTGTCCCCATCATGTATTAAAGTGGGCATTACCCAGGACCTCTTGTCATTAGTCCTTAGAGCACAGGAGCAGGCTCCTCCAGACCTTCCGGTAGGTCTCTTGTTTGTGCCTCCTAGGTTAAGACAGCGAGTGTTCCTGGAATTCCATGCCAAGAGGTCGGCAGGGCATCCGGGTATTGCCAGAACTCGGGAGTTGCTGTCAAGGGCGGTGTGGTGGCCCTCGGTGGCTAGGGATGTGGATCAGTGGGTTCGGGCATGTGACGTTTGTGCCCGAAATAAAACTCCTAGAGGGGTTCCTGTCGGCCCATTACATCCACTCTCTATTCCGTCTAAGCCATGGACCCACATTTCCATGGATTTTGTGGTGGACTTGCCCAAATCCTCGGGGATGACAGCCATTTGGGTTGTCGTTGACAGGTTTTCGAAGATGGCGCATTTCGTTCCACTGGTTGGTTTGCCATCGGCCAGACGCCTGTCTGAGTTATTTATGCAGCATGTTGTGCGCCTCCACGGGTTGCCACTTGATGTGGTCTCTGACCGTGGATCCCAGTTTGTGGCCAAATTCTGGAGGGCATTTTGTTCTGATCTCCAGATTTCTGTGAGCTTGTCGTCAGGCTACCATCCACAGTCTAATGGGCAGACTGAGAGGGTGAACCAGTCCTTGGAACAGTTCCTCAGGTGTTATGTCTCCAAGTGTCATACTGACTGGGTTGCTCATCTGTCCATGGCGGAGTTTGCCTATAACAACGCGGCTCACTCTGCTACAGGGATCTCTCCCTTCCTTTGTGTGTATGGGCATCATCCTAAGGCCAATTCTTTTGACCCCCTGGATTCCACGCCTGGTGGTTCCTCTGTTGTTTCGGTCCTTAGGGGTATTTGGAGGAAAGTGAAGAAAGCCCTTGTGTCTGTGTCATTAGTGACCAAAAGGGTTTTTGATAAGCGGAGAAGACCCTGCAGCTTCAAATTAGGAGACTTCGTCTGGTTGTCCACCAAGAATTTGAAGTTGAGACAGCCATCTCATAAGTTAGGCCCCCGGTTCATCGGCCCTTATAAGATCACCAGGGTTATCAATCCGGTGGCATTTCAGTTAGATCTGCCCCGTTCATTGGGTATCAATAAAACATTTCATTGTTCCCTTTTAAAACTGGCGGTTAGTAATCCTTCTTCCAGTGGAAGACCTTCTCCTCTTCTGATACGGGGTCAGAGGGAGTTTGTGGTTGAAAGGGTTCTTGACTCCAAGATGGTTCGGGGTCGGCTGTCATTTTTGGTGCACTGGAAGGGGTATGGCCCGGAGGAGCGGTCGTGGCTGCGCAGTTGTGATCTTCATGCCCCCAGACTGATACGCTCTTTCTTCTCGCAGTTCCCCGATAAACCCGGTGGTAGGGGTTCTTTGACCCCTCGTCAGAGGGGGGGTACTGTTAGGATCTCCTGCTCTGTGCTGCCACGTCGCCATGGCAACCGGGAGGCAAGTGTTAGCGAAGTAACCTGAGCGCAGCTGATACTCCGGTCCGGGTTTTTACTGTGTAGTGGTTACACGGCAGGGAATCCGGCGCTGGTTTTGTGCTCACAGTCTGTGAGGTCTGAGTGGGGCGTGGACAGCACCTGCTATATAAACCATCCTCTCAGGCTAGGCAAATGCTGCTGAATCTTTGTTTGTTAGTCAGTTCCAGAGAGTTAGCTAGTACTGTGTGACTTTGTATTTACTTGTTGCTTACTGCAAATAGGCCTTGGGATTCGGTACTTCATTCTGCCAATCCGGACCTAGCAGTAAGACTAGAGTCAGTTGTTTGACCTGCTGGGGTTCTTTTGCTATTCTGTGAACCCAGCAGGTTTGCGGCTGTACTCTCAGACCTGCTTGCTTAATCCTCCCTCACTTTGCAGGGCGTCCAGGTGTCAGTTTAGTGGCAGTAAGCTGAACCTGTGCCCTGCAAGTGGGGGTTAGGATTGTGGATACTCTCCTTGTGTCTATATTTCTATCTCTGACCAAGGAGTTTATTCCCACACCCGTTGGTAACCCTTTGGGTTTTTTTCTGTTGCTCTTAGCAACATCATTTCAGGTGCTCCACATGTTAAATCACTACACCTCGCTTCATTGTCCGCTCTATTCCATCTGAGCATTCCTGACACTAGGGAGACACCCAATTCCTGAGCCTTTGGGCTTCTGCGTTCACTTTGTGTTTATTAGTTATTCCATCACCTCCTGTGTATGTTATGTTATACTGTCTGTGAGTTCGTTTGCTTCGCTTCCCTCTCTGTTCATACACCGGTATACTCCTGTTAGCACTGGTGTGTGTAACACTTGCCAATGCAGAGTCCCGTCACCTAACGGATTATCTTGTACACATCATTCTAGTTTGTTACCAACCTAACTCTATTAATATTTTTATATAATACCTCATATGGAATAACTCATCTTTATACAGCAGTATAAAACAACCTTAGTGGCATATAAATCTCTTGTGGGCTTAATGGTGGGTTCAGCTGATTGGTGCACAGGTTGCTCTGGTGTTTATCTCAGTGAATCCTAATTTGGTTGCTACCTGAATGCCACTGTAGTAATGAAACTGAATTTCAGCTTTAACGAATAATTATTGCCACTTTTTACAAAAGGTTCTG